>NC_054534.1:106015431-106150431 GCF_017654505.1 Polyodon spathula | reverse complement strand
GGTGGAAGCACCTTTGGCAGCAATTACAGCTGTGATTCTGTTGCGATAGGTCTCTATCAACTTTACACATCTAGAATTGGCAATATTTGACCATTCTTCTTTACAAAACTGTTCAAGCCTTGTCAAGATCCTTGGGGAGGATTGATGGACAGCAATCTTCAAGTCATGCCACAAATTATATCCTGAAAAGTGCCCCAGTCCCTGCCGATGAGAAACATCCCTATAACATTATGCTGCCACCACCATCCTTCAGAGTAGGGATGGTGTTCTTTGGGTGATGCGCTCTGTTGGGTTTGCACAAAACATAACCCTTTGCATTTAGGCCAGAAAGTTCCATTTTAGTTTCGTCAGACCACAAAAATTTTTGCCACATGGCTCCAGAATCTCCTGAGTGTTGTTTTGCATACTTCAAACATGATTCAAGATGGGCTTTCTTGAGTAATGGCTTCCTTCTTGCCACCCTACCATACAGGCCAGATTTGTGTAGTGCTTGGGATATTTTTGTCACATGCACACTTTGACCAGTCTTGGCCATAAAAGCCTCCAGCTCTTATAAAGTTGCCATTGGCCTCTTGGAAGCCTCTCTGATCAGTCTCCTTCATGCTCGGTCATCCAGTTTGGAGGGACGGCCTGATCTAGGCAGGGTCTTGGTGGTGCCATACACCTTCCACTTCTTAATAATTGTCTTGTCCGTGCTCCAAGGGATATTCAAGGCCTTTTTTATACCCATCTCCTGATCCGCTGCCTTTCAATAATTTTGTCCTGGAGTACTTTTGAAAGCACCTTGGTGCTCATGATTGAGTCTTTGCTTTGCAATGCACCACCCAGCAGATGGAACCTACAGGAACTGTTGAATTTATCCTGAAATTGTGTGAATCACTACAATTTAACACAGTTGAAGGCCACTTAACTTGGTGTGGGATTTTGAAGGCGATTGGTTACACCTGAGCTAATTTAGGATTGCTATTACAAAGGGGGTGGACACTTATCCAACCAAGCTATTTCCGTTTTTATTTTTAATTAATTTTCTACAAATTTCTAGAATATTGTTTCACTTGGAAGTTGTGGGGTAGGATTTGCAGATAAATAAAAAAAAAAAAAAAACTATTTTAATGCATTTTACTTCCAGGCTATAAGGCAACAAAAGTTGAAAATTTTGAAAGGGGGTGTAGACTTTCTATAGGCACTATATATATATATATATATATATATATATATATATATATATATATATATATATATATATATATATATATATATATATATATAGTTTGAAATTAGAAGCTTTTCAGGTCATTTTCACAATGGCAATGCAAACAAGGCCCTAGTTCTGCCTCTGCCACCACCACTAGCAGATGAAGATTGTACAGTGTGTGTTTCTGTACAAGAAAACTACTGAAAATTAAGCCATTAATAACCTCCTCTATAAACAGCTGCAGGATAGGCATTGATGTCAAATGGAATTATTTAAAACAAAATGCTGTGTAATAATGATAACGAAGAGGAGCATTTAAACAGCTCATCCACCTGGGTTAACGCTTCAGCCTTTGGCTTCAGAGCTTTTCCCCAGATTACACAACAAATCGTTGCGGTTAATTTAATGACATCCCAGCTTTGTAAAGAGATTGTATTTAGGGCATTTAAAATAGACAAATTAAGACAGGGGCAAATATGCCATAAATGTAAAAAAAAAAATCTTTCAAAAAACAGCCGCAAAGTTTATGTGTTCACAAGTCAGGACATGTTAAGCACCTTAGCTCATTCTGCTATGGTACTTACTGTGCCATGTAATACTTACAGTGCTAATTTCACAGAGCACTTTCAGTGGCCTCAGACTGCATTAATAGTTTTAGCTCCCTTGCTTTAACTTTCAAACACACCCAGCGTTGCTATGTATTAGAGGGAGTCAGGAGTAATTACAGTCAATTGCTTTTTTACACAGGGATACAGGATTCCATATGAACCTGCAGGCCCTGATCATTCAAAGCTGGGAAAACAATAATAAACCTACAAGTGAGGTAAGATTATGATTCACTATATATATATATATATATATATATATATATATATATATATACACAGTGGCTTGCGAAAGTATTGACCCCCCTTGGCATTTTTCCTATTTTGTTGCCTTACAACCTGGAATTAAAATGGATTTTTTGGGGGTTTGTATCATTTGATTTACACAACATGCCTACCACTTTGAAGATGCAAAATATTTTTTATTGTGAAACAAACAAGAAATAAGACAAAAAAACAGAAAACTTGAGCGTGCATAAGTATTCACCCCCCCAAAGTCAATACTTTGTAGAGCCACCTTTTGCAGCAATTACAGCTGCAAGTCTCTTGGGGTATGTATCTATAAGCTTGGCACATCTAGCCACTGGGATTTTTGCCCATTCTTCAGGGCAAAACTGCTCCAGCTCCTTCAAGTTGGATGGGTTCCGCTGGTGTACAGCAATCTTTAAGTCATACCACAGATTCTCAATTGAATTGAGGTCTGGGCTTTGACTAGGCCATTCCAAGACATTTAAATGTTTCCCCTTAAACCACTCAAGTGTTGCTTTAGCAGTATGCTTAGGGTCATTGTCCTGCTGGAAGGTGAACCTCCATCCCAGTCTCAAATCTCTGGAAGACTGAAACAGGTTTCCCTCAAGAATTTCCCTGTATTCAGCGCCATCCATCATTCCTTCAATTCTGACCAGTTTCCCAGTCCCTGCTGATGAAAAACATCCCCACAGCATGATGCTGCCACCACCATGCTTCACTGTGGGGATGGTGTTCTCAGGGTAATGAGAGGTGTTGGGTTTGCGCCAGACATAACGTTTTCCTTGATGGCCAAAAAGCTCAATTTTAGTCTCATCTGACCAGAGTACCTTCTTCCATATGTTTGGGGAGTCTCCCACATGCCTTTTGGTGAACACCAAATGTGTTTGCTTATTTTTTTCTTTAAGCAATGGCTTTTTTCTGGCCACTCTTCCGTAAAGCCCAGTTCTGTGGAGTGTACGGCTTAAAGTGGTCCTATGGACAGATACTCCAGTCTCCGCTGTGGAGCTTTGCAGCTCCTTCAGGGTTATCTTTGGTCTCTGTTGCCTCTCTGATTAATGTCCTCCTTGCCTGGTCCGTGAGTTTTGGTGGGCGGCCCTCTCTTGCCAGGTTTGTTGTGGTGCCATATTCTTTCCATTTTTTAATAATGGCTTTAATGGTGCTCCGTGGGATGTTCAAAGTATTGGATATTTTTTTATAACCCAACCCTGATCTGTACTTCTCCACAACTTTGTCCCTGACCTGTTTGGAGAGCTCTTTGGTCTTCATGGTGCCGCTTGCTTGGTGGTGCCCCTTGCTTAGTGGTGTTGCAGACTCTGGGGCCTTTCAGAACAGGTGTATATATACTGAGATCATGTGACAGATCATGTGACACTTAGATTGCACACAGGTGGACTTTATTTAACTAATTATGTGACTTCTGAAGGTAATTGGTTGCACCAGATCTTATTTAGAGGCTTAATAGCAAAGGGGGTGAATACATATGCACGCACCACTTTTCCGTTATTTATTTTTTAGAATTTTTTTAAACAAGTTATTTTTCTCATTTCACTTCACCAATTTGGACTATTTTGTGTATGTCTATTACATGAAATCCAAATAAAAATCAATTTTAATTCCAGGTTGTAAGGCAACAAAATAGGAAAAATTCCAAGGGGGGTCAATACTTTCGCAACCCACTGTGTGTGTGTGTGTATATATATATATATATATATATATATATATATATATATATATATATATATATATATATATATATATATATATATATATAGATAGATAGATAGATAGATAAATAGATAATGGGTATTTTAAATACTCTATCCTGATTGGTCAAAAAAGGTCACATGGGGGGTGTTGATATTACATCATCTCACCTGGCTCGGCACTTTTTTTCAAAAACGGGCAAATCACTGACAGATATCCAAACAGTAGAATTTAAAAACAAAACTGGCAAACATATTGGAATTTATTGCAATAAACATGACCGACAAGATTTATGTAGATGTTGAACTATTGTGAAACGGAAGTGTACGTGAGGTATTGAATAAATCTGAATCGGACACCAATGATTAATTAAAGTAGTGAAAAAAAGCAAAAGTATTCAAATAAATTCAAAACTCACCATTCTGATCTCTCTATTCCTTCTCCCTGAACTTTAAAAAATATCTCTTAAACTTTCAGCTTTTCACAAAATATTTGGGTCCCTCTTAAAAGAGACTTTGGGTTTAAAAGATGTTTTGTTGC
Source organism: Polyodon spathula (assembly GCF_017654505.1). Classification (NCBI taxonomy): domain Eukaryota; kingdom Metazoa; phylum Chordata; class Actinopteri; order Acipenseriformes; family Polyodontidae; genus Polyodon; species Polyodon spathula. The sequence goes on along the minus strand of NC_054534.1, from coordinate 106,146,138 downwards.
CGTTGCTCCCGCTGTCCGTTCTTCAGTCTGCCTGCCTGGTGCTACTGGACCCACCCCCTGCGCAGCTGTGTGATCTGATGCTGAACATTTATAAATTCATCTTGATAGTTCCTGCCATACCTTTTAAATGTGTCCAGACACGATGGTATCATGTCTTCTGCTGTGCCCTGCATTGTTTAAAATTGTTTCTTAACACTGGCCCAGTAGTTCTCCACGACGCCAAGCTGTAAATTGCAAAGTCAGTTTGATAAGTAACCGTGTATTCTATGCAAATAACGTCTTTCTCGCCACTGTGAAGCTGTAGCACAAATCTGGTATGGATATCGTTGAGTTATTACCATAACCCTGCTTCCCTGAAAGAGAATGACAACCATTATCGAATGGGAAAGCGCTCTCTCTGACTGTCAATAACTGAGCATATATAAAAAAGCTGCCCTATCTGGGCCCTGCTGTGAGGGGGAAGTCCCGCCACCTCCTGTTGAAGAGGGACGTCCTCATAGTAACATATCACCATTTTCTTTTGAAATCAGAGGTCAGCTGGGGACACGACCTCGAAGGGTAATGGTTGTCATTCTCTTTCAGGGAACCAGGGTTATGGTAATAACCTAACATTCCCTTTCAATTGAATGACAACCATTACCAAATTGGAAGCTGTACCAAAGCTGTCGTGTCTCCAGATTACCAACAGTACAGCCTCACGGCTATAGACACAGAGCCCACATGACACCCAAGGGCATGCCGCATGCAACACCCTAGAGCCCAGAAAGGGTCTCGCTTGGTTTGCCACATCAAGGCGGTAAAAACGCACAAATGTCTGAAAGCAGCATTGCATAGTTCATCTAAGGAGGCCCATGAAGGAGAACCCATGAATTTGCCTGGCCCCTGGTAGAATGGGCCGTAATGTCACCTGGTAACGGGAAGTCCGTCTGTTCAGATGCCAAGGGTATCGCATCTGTCACCCAGTGCGCTAGACATTGCTTTGATAGGGCCTGACCTCTAGAGTGGAACCCATAACAGACAAACAGCTGGTTGGACTGTCTCCAAGATGCCATCCTATCCAGGTAACAATGCAGAGCCCGAACTGAGCGTAGTGTTTGCTGTCTACGGTCCTCCTCTGACTCATGCAGTGGAGGTCTGAAAGCTTCCAAAACCACCGGCTGGTTGATATGGAATGAAGATACCACCTTCGGCAAAAAGGCTGAATTTGTTCGTAATGTTACCCGCGAGTCATTCCCCATAAAAGCCATGCATGTGTCATCAATGGATAGCGCATGAAGCTCACTTATTCGTCTGGCAGACGTAATTGTTGTTAAAAATGCCAACTTCAAGTAAACAGGGCGCAGTTCTGCTGACACCATGGGATCGAAATGGGGGACCCATAAGGACCCGCAATACCAGTTCTAGATTCCACTTGGGGACGATACTTTTCATGGGAGAACGAAGCCTCCGAGCCCCTTTAAGAAATTGCACTGCCAGGAAATGTGCCCCAGCGGACATCGAGTAAATTTTGTCGTGGCACACTGATATTGCTGCCTGGTATACCTTCAAAGTGGATGCTGATTTTCCTGCATCAAACAAGTGTTGGTAGGAGGTTAGTATCGTCTCAATAGCGCAGGTCACTGGATTGTGAACTTCGGCAATGCACCAGTCTTGGAAAACTTTCCATTTATATGAGCACTGGGTTCTAGTGTTTGGCGCCCTAGCAGACTGTAGTGTTTCTACTACTGCATCTGGCAAACCTTATCTGAATAGATGGCTTCCTTCAATGGCCAGTCCCAAAGTTCTGTTGATGTATCGAGAGCCCTAACTTTGTCACATGATTTATGACCTGTTTGTTCACCTCTGCACGTGCTGTGGAATACGTGCAAACTAACCAATCGTCCAGATATTTTAGGACATTATCCGAATACTCCACAGCCTGAGTGGACCCAGTGCTTCATCCATACGTTTCGAAAATGTGCGGGGCACCAGCGAGAGGCCAAATGGCAGCACACAGAATTCATAGATGTTGCCTTGAAAGGCGTAGCACAGATATTTTTTGTGTGCGGGATGGATCGGGATGTGAAAATAGGCATCTTGCAGGTCGGTTGATGTGAACCAGTTGCCCAGTTGGACGGACTGGAGGATACGCTGAGCTGTCAACATGTTGAACTTCCACTGTTTAAGGAACAAGTAGAGGACCCTGAGGTCCTAGTCTGAAACCGCCGTCCCTCTTGGGCACCAGGAAGTACCTGGAGTAAAAGCCGCTTAGGGCATTGCTTGGACTTACCAAGCATACAGCGTTCTTCTGTTGAAGAGTGGCAATCTCCTGTTGAAGGAGTATTGCTCTCACTGGTTCGACGGTGGTAAGGAGCACACCCTTCAAGAGTGGCGGACCTATGCAGAATTGTAGAGCGTATCCATGTCTCATTGTCGGTAGCACCCAGGAGTCCTGGGTGCAGCCTTGCCATGGGTCATTGCAGTTGGTCAGTCCCGTTGTTGGGGGGGTTAGTGGCAGCCGGGGCCCCTCAGGGGCGGTCTCCCTTGGGCTTGGGAGGGGGCTGGTCTTTCTTAGGGACTGGCCTCATTCTCCAGCCGGAGAACCAGTTACCCCTGGCCTGCGGTGGTTCCTTGCCACTGGCACTGCCTCTGCCTGCTTGTCTACTTTGGGGTGGAGGGCAGTATTCAGACCCTTTTACCCCAGCAGGCTGTGAATGCCACCTTGGGCGCTGACAGTAAGCCGGAAGGCACGAATATTTGGAGGTGACCTCCATGGCCGTGTGGGACCTCTCAAGGCTCACATCAATGGTTGCCCCAACTGGCTGCCCCAGTGTAATGGGGGCATCCAGTTGCACCACCCTCTCGGTCTCCATGACATTGGCTTGCATCAGCCACAAATGCTGTCGAGTGGCCACTATCGCTGCCAGCGACCTCTATGATGCCTGTCCTAACTCCCCCATTAGGTCAGTCATCACCTTTGCCACCTCCTGGAACTCTCCCATGTCTGCCTCTGCGGATCTTTTCTTCAGCCTCTCCGCAAACTAGGTTTGATAGAGCACCAGTATCGCCATGGCGTTTGCTGCTCTTACTGACAATGCTGATGATGCGTATGCCTTCTTGAGCATGGCAACCGTTGTTCTTCAAGGCTTAGACGGGCAGATTGAGTTCTTATCCCCCCTGGTGAAGGTGGAACCTTGCACCTATACCAAGACTGTGTTTCCGATAGTAGGGAATGTGCCTAGGCTCACTTCTTGGGCTCCTGCAGTGTGCAGCAGAGACTATGCTCTTCTGGAGGCTGAGAGTGCAGACACTGGGTTGCTCCAGGGGGAGCGCACCAATTCCGGGAAGTCCTGGCATAAAGGTAGGGCATGCTGTGGGTGCCCTTTTTACTGGAGGAAGCGGTTCCCCTTTCCCTCCTGTTCTGCCGGCCAGGGAACATCCGTGGCTGCAGCTGCACGCTGCATTAGTGCCTGGAACCCTGTGTGACACATGAGGCTAGGTAGTGGGGATGGGGAACAAGACTGTGGGGGCTGGGGCTCGCTGGTGGTAGGGGGCAGTCTGCCCTGTGATTTTAGTAGGGTCTCTGAGGCGACTCCAATGGGGATCGTCTGTGCCTGCGTGGGTAAAGGGATCAGTGCCTGCACGGCGACCGCCTGTCCCCTGGTGAGCGTTCCCTGGAGCAGTACCGCCTCGGCGGTGACCATCTAACCTCCTCTGAGAGGTATCTGCGCCTCTGTACAAGTGGTGGGGAAGGAGAGGATGACACAGTTGTGCGGGAGAGCTTTCTGGTCACTGTAGCGGGGGGGGGGGGGGGGGGTCCTAGAGGCCCTCTGTGGAGGCCCTTGGCTCGGGGAGAGAGACTGCTGGGGATAAAGCTACTTTCCGGTGCTTATTTCTTCTAGAGAACTTCCTACACGGAGAGCAGTCCAGCTCACCTGCCAGTGCTTTAGTCGCATGTTCTGGCCCTAAGCATCTGGCACAGGACCAGTGCTCATCCTGCCTGGGCAGCTTCGCCATGCACTGGTTGCACTGGTGGCACTCAGCAGAGACCCAGTCGATTGTACTGACATGGTGTCGTGGGCAAAGCTGCTGCACTTGGTGCTGATAGTAGCGTGGTTGGTGCCGGGCTGTAGATGGCCCTGATGTTATTCACTGGTGCCTAACCATTCGGTGCCAGGATCATCATCGAGAAGAGTGTGGTCGGTGCCAAGAGGGCGGCGCTAAGTCAATCAGTGCCGAAGTCGGTGCCGATGGGTAGCGCGGTCGGTGCCGGACTGTAGACGGCTCTGAAGAGGTTCACCGGTGCCGAGTTAATCGGTGCCGGATTGGCGTCGAGAAGAGCGCTGTCGGTGCCGAACAGTCTGTGCGGAGTCAACCTGTTCCAAGGTCGGTACAGCTGGTAGGCACGGTCTGTGCCGGGCTATAGGTGGTGCTGAAGATGTTTACACCCGTGCCGAGTCAATCGGGCCGGGTAGGCACTGTTTTTCTCAGCCTAAAAGTCATCAGGAAAACAGCGGTAGATGCCAGAGTATGCAGCTGTGTGGCAGAATGAGAGTAGTGGTGGTGTAAAAACAACAGACTCCAGTCCAGTTTATGCTCCTGGATTTATTTCCTTTCAACAAGGTCACCAAAACGCACTCAAAGAAATAATAACAATAAACAGTAAGGAAGCTGGGGTACACAACAATGGGTAACCCGACAAAATAAAGTGAAAAGGGGGTTGCAGTCACAAATAAACAACAACAAAAACAGTCCATCTTCCTTTTGTAATCCGCGAACATTAAAACACGCGGGGTAATAAATCCAGCACTTCCGGGTTGTCGCTCCTCCAAAGTATTCCCGGAGCATCCTGTTAGTGCTCTAAAATACAAAAAGGAGATGGGTTAGCAGGTCAACCCACAACAAAGACGTCCCATCTTTCAACTCCCTGCTCGTTTCTCTCTCTCTCTCTCTCTCTCTCTCTCTCTCTCTCTCTCTCTCTCTCTCTCTCTCTCACGCACAGTACTTTGCCAGAAGGAACAGAACCCTGGGCCACGCCCCCTTTTGTACGCTCCCTCCCGTCCCCATTGGTCAGTGAGGGCAACCACCATCAACCAACACCTGATTGTCACCATGCTTCCCGACTGGGTCAATGACATTGCGCAGCGCAGCTCCGCCCCCTTTCTAGGTGGCCGACTTCCTCCCTGCTCCTCCCTAGTGTCCTCAACGGTCGGGAGAGAGCTCTAAAACAAGAATTCATTCTCTCTTTGTCACAAGCTATTACAGTCCACATGGTCACCAAGGGCAAGTGCGGCGACGCTAGGAGAGCCTGAGACTTGAGAGAGGCGCTAAGCCCGAGCCGTTAATTTTTTTAATTTTTCTTTTTTTGTGGTCGCTGTGGCCGATTAAATCAGCTTGGAAGACGATGGCACAAGCCCACGGGGTCTCCTTATAGCACCAGAACAGCTCCCCACACGGTACATGAAGACTACACAAGGCCTTGTGCAGTGGAAAGAGAGCAATGGCCGCTTACCAATCTCTTGAGAGGGGTCGAAACCAGCTCTAGTTAATAATTTGACGCGAGAATCAAGCAGTGGCGCTCTAAAAAATGCTCAAAAGCGTGATACTACCGTGGATTAATAAAATGTGACTATAAAAAAAACACCAAATCAGCCAAATTTGGGCAAAGAAAGCATGAAGCAATCTGTGACCTGTCTCAGTGGAGTGAGAGAGAAAATGGCGATATATTACTGTGAGGCCATCCCTCTTCAGCAGAAGGTGGCGGGGCTTCCCCCTCACAGCAGGGCCCTGATATGGCAGCTCTTTTATATATGCTCAGTGATTGACGGTCAGAAGGGGCTCTTTCCCATTCGTTAATGGTTGTCATTCAGTTGAAAGGGAACCTTAGGTTATTACCATAATCCTGGTTCCCTGAAAGAGAATGACAACCATTACCCTTCGAGGTTGTGTCCCCAGCTGACCTCTGATTTCAAAAGAAAATGGCGATATGTTACTATGAGGACGTCCCTCTTCAACAGGAGGTGGCGGGACTTCCCCCTCACAGCAGGGCCCAGATAGGGCAGCTTTTTTATATATGCTCAGTTATTGACGGTCAGAGAGAGCTCTTTCCCATTTGGTAATGGTTGTCATTCTCTTTCAGGGAAGCAGGGTTATGGTAATAACCTAACGATATCCATACCAGATTTGTGCTACAGCTTCACAGTGGCGAGAAAGACGTTATTTGCATAGAATACACGGTTACTTATCAAACTGACTTTGCAATTTACAGCTTGGCGTCGTGGAGAACTACTGGGCCAGTGTTAAGAAACAATTTTAAACAATGCAGGGCACAGGATAGGACATGATACCATCGTACCTGGACACATTTAAAAGGTACGGCAGGAACTGTGGCGATGAATTTACTCCTGTTACTACCCCAGATAACAAAGGATGATTTAAAAAAAAAAAAAATCGCACTGCCATCTGATACTATTGCAGGTCTTGTGAGGAAGGGTCTGCATGATTGAAACGCGATCATATTTGTGCTATGTTGTGATAAAAATGGGCTGTAATATTTTATTTTAAAATGTAATGAATAAACCAAGAATTACAACTAGTGTAACAAATCAAAACTGCACTTTCAATGGCAATGTTGAATTCAACATCTGAAATTATTTTTTAATTAATGCATTTTTGGTTTTATTTTTTATGTTTTAAGGGATTGTTTTTTCTGAGGTCAGACAGGTGGAAGGATATTTAATAAAAATGACTTTTTTATTAATTAAAACATGTTTTTACCATGAATGTCTCCACAGAAACTCTTTTGGTAAGCCATCTAAACTGAAAGTCTTAAAGTGACAGGAGGGTGACAACGAGTTCTCAATAACAAAAATAAGAAGAATGATAATAAGAATAATAATAATAAACTTTATTTTATATCACGCCTTTAAAAGCAACATCTCAAAGCACTTTACAAACAAACAAAACAGAAAATAAAAAGAGTCATAAAAATGCCTTTTTATAAAAGTAGGTCTTTAAGCTAGATTTAAAAGCGTTAAGAGAGCAGAATCCCTGGTCTATTTAGGAATGGTGTTCCAAAGTTTTGGGGCATAACAACAAAAAGCCCTGTCGCCCATAGAACGTAGGTGAGCAGACAGAAAACATAACAATCCAAGATCAGCTGAGTGAAGGCTGCATGAAGGGGTGTAGACTGATAAGAGATCAGATAAATACTATGGAGCCAAACCATGTAAATGCTTAAAAGTAAGAAGTAATATGTTTAAATCCACACGAAACCTGACAGGCAACCAGTGCAAGGACTCCAGAACAGCAGTGATATGATTTCTTGCACGAGGCCTTGTCAGGATATGAGCTGCTGAGTTCTGAACATGTTGTAATTTGGACAGTGTGCTTTTGGAGACACCTGCAAGCAGAGCCTTACAATAATCAATCCTCAAAAAAACAAATGCATGAACCAGCTTTTCAGCTACAAAGCGTTGACGGACAGTAAGATAAGGACCCAGTCTTACAAGAGAAACGTTAACAGATTAACATTTCTGTATTTCTGCTTTCTGGGGGAAAAAAACGTTACGTGGGTAACGTTTTCACTTTCAACCACAGTGCTTCGCAGCAGCTTTTGTCGAAATTCTCTTTTTATATTTATTTTCTGTCAACATTATTGTATGGATAATCTTCTTTACTTTTAAACTAAATAGTTACAAAACAATTACTATTCATTCTTTTTTATTCCATAAATGCTGTAGTGCTAAAATATACTATATATATAACCTTTTCCTTGATATATTTACCTGAAACCTCGCTTAATATAATTTTAGGAAATGACATGTCAGCACTGTACTTGCATCCAGAGCGTGTCTGCAGATGAAAATAAAAATACAGCTAAAAACAAAACAGTATTCGATTCAACAGAAACAGTCAGTAGCTTAAAAACAAATAAGCTACATGCTCCGAGTGTATCTGTGCAGTTTGAAATTTGAATGTGCCCCCGTGCTTGCTCTGCGGCACTCAGCCAATAGGCAGGACGGGACGTTGAAAAGAATTGTGGGAAATGTTGTTTTAAAACCTTGAAATATACCTTCGCTGCTATGACTCGATCCCACATGTCCCACAATTCTTTTCAACATCCCACTCTGCCTATTGGCTGAGCACCACAGAGCAAGCAGTGGCAGCACATTAAAGTTAAAAAGGGTTCTTGGTCTATTCCTATCATGGGAGAGTGAAACAGGACACCACTTTATCACTCATCTATGGTAGGACATTCCTGACCTAATGAGTACTGGGCCTGGTCAGTATGCTCATCTAAAAGCCATGACCCATCAGAGATAGCATTTAGATATAATGTATCTATTCCTCTGCTGATTGTTTTTGATTTGCATGTAGGAATTTGTTTTGTATGGACTTACACGCTGCAAACAGCCTTCAACTGCTTTTCAGATGGTTCCTCAAAACCTGGGGGAAAAATAATATAAGAAATACTTTTTTAAACAGAAACATTTTAATTATGTTCCATATTTATTGAGACTCACTATTTTGCAACCCAATAATGTATTTATCATTGTGGCAAAGTGGCTGGTAAGGGGAACAGGTGTAGCGGTGATACGATGCAGGAGTGACAGGCAGACAACGGTATTTAAAGTGAAAAAGGTGCTTTAATTATAATCCAGGTCTGGTGACCGTAAAATAATAAATCCCTGGCTATACACAACAATGTGTAAAGCGCAGGGATAATGAAAACAGAGCACAGTCCCAAACCAAAACACAAGACGCGGTCGCCAGTCCTGGGTGAATGCAGACACAGCTTGTGTAGTGGCAACAGCTCCGGAGGTGTGCTTAACTGTCTAGTGCTGAATACAAAAAACAGACAGTTACACGGACAGAATAACACAAAACACGAACACAATTCACTCTGAGAGCTCCTCTCTCAGTCCTCTCTCTCCAAGCGTTTAACCCAAACGAAGGAAAAGATCAGCGTTACCCTGGCCCCTATATGTAATCCCGCACGATATCTATGTAAATGGTTGCAGCTGCCTTATTACTTGCAGATGCCTCTAGTTTACCTTTCAAATCAATACTGTCTTACAACAGAGTCTTGCTTCTTTCCAGGCTGACCCACTTCCCGGTCCCGGAAACGAACTGTCAGGCCAGCCCTTCCAGATACTTCTCCTCTCGTTCTTTAGCGCCCTCACAGGTCGGGAGGAAGATTTATCACCAGAACTCATATTTCTCTCACAATCATATATCTATTATGAATAGTAAGATTTTTGCATGTGTCTTCACATAGGGGTTGAAAGTAAAGTATAATCACCCCTAGACATTGATGTGGTTTTAGCAAATTCGTTTGGTTTGGCTTGGATGTAAATATAACCTTTAAATGTTAGCCAGCGTAGTTCAGGGGGCGTGCAGCAGGGGGCTTCCAATTTCCTGTCAATTAGTACCTATTTTCTATTTAAGCCCTGATCACTTGCACCTTCGCTGTCGTGCTTCACCGCTAATCTACACTTCATTGCCTTTCACTAGAGGTCAATTCTCTGCACAGCGCTCCCAAGATATTATCAATTATTTTCCTACTTGCTCCAGTGATTCTTCTCATCATTCAGCTTCTCTATTCCACTGCAGGAGCTTCAGCGTTAGTCTTTCCTGCTCTGTCCAGCTTCCAGCCCAGCAACAGCACCGTTCAAACCGCAGCTTCATTACTCAACTTGTCTGCGTCTTTATCAGACAGACTGGCCCTCCACTAAAACTTTCAAAACTCCTTCAACAAGACATTGACATTTCCGTCGTCAGCGTTTGCCTTGCCTTAGCTCCTCTATTTAAAACCACCACAAAGCTCTGTCAGCTGAATCTTTTTTTACTTCTCACTTGCAATCAAGCGCCCCTCCCTCGCTCCTAGAGCCAGCACAATTTGTCATTCCTTCAGAAGATCCTGCCCTGGATTTCCATTAGCCATGTTCAACGTTTTAAAGACCTATCCAGCCCATTTCACACTCCATTTCAACCTGTGGCGGCTTGTGCTTTCGACTGGTCAAAACATGCTCCAACAACACTGCTGTTCTGCAACTTTTCCACCGGCGCCTCTCAGTCCATGGCTACCTCGGCAGCACCCTCATTGAGTGACTGTGGGGAGTGGCAAGTCGCCATGGTGACCAGACAGCTTCATCTGGCACTGCGAGCTCCGTGCCTCAGTACTGCAGTCTTCCAGCTTCCTGTTGCTGCGCTTTCACAACCTGCGAGGGCTCGTTCAAATTGTCGAATTGTGACATCTATATACTGTGTTAAGGTATTCATATACATGGCTAACTGTTCTAAAACACGTAATGAATATATTAAAATCTAAAAGAATACGCAATTGTTGTTCTACATTGACAAGGATTTCAATAACAATAACCAAATATATTCTACTCGGCTTCATTCAAGTCAATGGTTAATTCCAATTATAACCTCTAGATGGCAGTATAACACCACAAACTTTATAAAGTCTTTTAAGCTGGTTTGCTATCGCTGTGAAGCTCGCACACTCCAGTCACTGCAGTTCGTTGTCATTTCAAGTTCCCCCTCCTCCTCAAACTTCTGCCTACCTATATCAACTGACATTCTTCAATTCTTCCCCTCTTCAAGGACCTGGTCATGAAGCAACCTTACTCAGCTTCTTTTTGAGATGCTCAGAATCCAGCTTCCTTGCATCAGGCATCCATTCCTGTGACTTATTCCTGTTCCCAGATTCGTGTTTCCCCATCTGACGCCGCTCCTCCAATCTGACCAGCTTCATCAAGGCACCTTATTCAACATTCAAAGTCATCATTTCATCACGGGCCGCCAGCCAGTCACGGAACCATATCCTACGATTATCAATGTTTCAGTCAATGTTCTCCTACCCCCAATGGACAATACTCTCATAAACTCCTCCCGATCAATCAATAGGTTTTCCAGACTCCTCCGAGCAACACATTCTTCATCCTTTCGGGTTCTGCAGCGGTCTCAGATCTCTGCATTCTTCATCTCTCCCAAAAGCAGCCATCTCTGGCTCCATCTAAATCTGCCTTAACACTGAAAGATCAATATCTACCGCATTCAGCAGATCCCTTCTCTCTGCAGCAGACCACCGCACTCTACCAATTGTAGTCCTCCATTCACTATTGCAGATCTGCTTCAGCAGATCTCTGCTCTGTACAGCTGGGCCGCTGCACACTACCGACTCTGCTCTGTACAGCTGGGCCGCTGCACACTACCGACAACATTCCAACGTTTTCTTCCTCAGACCTCTGCTCAGCAGATCCCATCCTCTACTGTTACTACAGCAGATCTCCGCTCCCTCTTCAGATCTGCTCACTACTGCAGCATGCAAAAGTTGCTCTAGTTTACTGTTTAAATCTGCAACTGCACTTTTCCAAACCCTCCAATGCTCCAACTTTCCTCCAATATGCAGATCGTGGCAGCATTCCCACAATCAAGGCTAACGCTAATCCCCATCTAATCAAAATACGAGGCACTTCCTCAGCAAACCTATTCATATCTCTGCTCATCCTCTCAAATGTTACGGCATTAATACTTGGTGAGAGATGTGGTACGAGACTGGAAATCTGTCTTGATTATGAGTTAAGGAGTTCAACTATTAAGAGAATAACTGGAGTTTCGAAACCCAAATCTCTGAATGTCAGTTTACCTTTTCCATTTCAAGCAGACATGATAGTAGCAAACCGCTGATCGATCCCGTTTTAACTAACACATAGAATGGCGGCATCTCATCTCTCTGCCCCTGTTTCTAGAATATGAGGTGTAAAGGTGCCGAGCGACCCCAGCAGACAATTCATATGTTCGTTCACTCCAGCTGCCACCTCAGCCCTCAGTTCCAGCTGTCCTTCTGCCTCTACTTTTGGTATCTAAATTCAGTCAACTGGTCCCATCTGCTTCCACAACCCCCATCCAGAATCCTCAGCTTCTCCAGATGCTATTTGACTGAATCCTACTCTCAGTAACCTCCTTCAATCTGCTCAGGATTACATATCTGCAGCCGTTGTCCCTTGTTCAAGAATTCCTATTCTACAGCCTGCTTAGTGTCTTCAACCTTCTGAGCCCAGAATTGAATAATCATATTCCTTCAATCAAAACCAGATCCTGGCTCCCATTGCCCATGCTAGGGATTCTCTCCATCTCCCTCCAGTTTCTCCATACCAGCAGTTCACCTGACCCAGTGGGATTCTTTAGAGCTTTCCATCTGCCTCACCTCCCTGTCTGTCTATATCAACAAACATTCTCCATTTGCAAATTTCCACCTTCGGAAAAGTCGCTTCTTCTCCTACAAGGATCTACCTATGGAGATCAGCTGCCTCTCAGCCGCCTTCCATGCTTACTCCATCACTTGGCTGCATACCTCCATGATGGATCAATTTCACCATGGTTGGTCCATTCACCCGTCAAGTATCAAGTCCCCTCTCTCCCTTTTCAAGGTATCTACCCAGCAGGAACCCCCCCCCCCCCCTCAGATCCTCTGTTCATTGATTCCTCTTATTCCTATCATCATTCGACTCTACCCTCGCCTCTGAGCAGGCCTCCCTCCTCTCCACCCCTGCCTCCGAGCAGGCCTCCTTCCTCTCCACCCTTGCCTCCAGAACCAGCCTCCCTCCTCTCCTCCACCCTCACCCTACGAGCAGGCCTCCCTCCTCTCCACCCTCGCCTCCAGAGCAGGCCTCCCTCCTCTCCTCCACCCTCTCCTCTGAGCAGGCCTCCCTCCTCTCCATCCTCACTTCTAGAACAGGCCTCCCTCCTCTCCTCCACCCTCACCTCCAAGCAGGCGTCCCTCCTCTCCACCCTCGCCTCCAGAGCAGGCCTCCCTCCTCTCCTCCCTCTCCTCCAGAGCAGGCCTCCCTCCTCTCCACCCTCTCCTCCAGAGCAGGCCTCCTGCTCGACTCCATCCTCGCCTCTCAGCAGGCCTCCTTCCTTTCTACCCTCACCTCAAGAGCAGGTCTCCCTCCTCAACTCCCCCTCCCCCACTTCCCTAGAGGAGCTGGTCCTCCTCTGCAGTGGATTCCTACATTCATTCATCCTTCTCCGATATAGTTGCTGCCCCCTCTAAAATTGCTAGTATGCCCAGAGTGGTTCACTCCCCTGAACTCAGGGCTAGGCATCAGCCTCCCTTTACCTTCAGGGGGGTTCTCACCATGTGAGTCAGAGCAGACACCCGGCCACACTCTGTCCTTTCGCAGCTCCTGCGCTTATCTTGCCTCCCCCACTCTTCTGACATTTCTAGCCGGCACTCTGTACTAATAACCGCTCCCTTCTGCTTCTTCTGCCCTATCCTTACACCCCAGCTCACGCCCCGTGAACAACGTGTTTGTAAACAACTGTGTGTGTGTGTGTGTGTGTGTGTGTGTGTGTGTGTGTATATGTATATATATATATATATATATATATATATATATATATATATATCTAGAGAGAGAGAGAGAGAGAGAGAGAGAGAGAGAGAGAGAGAGAGATTATATATGTAAGTTTGCCTGGCTTGGAAATGTGCCCCCAGGTATCAATATAACAGGTAAAAGTTGCACTGTTTTTTTTTATGGTACAGAAACTTCCATATCCTCTGCAACAGAATCCCCTTCCTCCTCTATACACTGGCTGGGTATCCTACATACGCTTTCTCTGTCACAGGCAGGTGGTCTGGGAGGTGAGGACACTGCTGAAACAAAGGAGGGACTGTGAGAAATGAGTATGTAGGGTGTCAGGGAAGCTTTTTTTTTGGATGATTTTCCCTTTCATGTTATTAAGAACTGCACAGTTCTCGAAAATCCCCTCTACTACATATGGACCAACCCAATCAAATTTATCACCCAGTTTTGCCAACTTCACCATATTTCTCTGTAGCACCTCATCTCCTACGGCACATTGGAAATTGATATGGTGCCTATTTCAGAAAAATATTTGATGAAAGTGGCATGGGAAAAACAGTTGTACAAAGAGCATGGCACCAAGAAGGTGGAGTTTTTATACCAAAAGACAAAGATTTTACAAGCATCAGTCAGTTTCGTCCTATTTCCCTATTAAACGGAGAAGGCAAGATTTTCTTCAGCATTATTGCTCAGAGATTGTCGACCTACCTATTAAAGAACTGGTTCATTGACACTTCAGTACAAAAAGCAGGCATTCCAGGTTTCACAGGATCCTTAGAACACATCAGCATAATCTGGCAACAAATTAAATCAGCAAAAAAGGAGGGGAAGGAGCTCCATGTGATATTCCTGGATTTGGCTAATGCATATGGTTCAGCACCACATGAACTTCTTTGGGCAGCATTTGATTTTTTTCAGCATACTGATGACAATAACAAATTTAGTGAAAGCTTACTTTTCAACTTCAGAATTCAACACCACATGGCAATGCCTAGAAGTTGGGATAATGGCAGGATGTACCATTTCTCCACTGACTTTTACCATGACAATGGAAGTAATTATTAGGGCATCAAAATGTGATGGTAGTGGGAGGACAGTGCTTGGTTTCTGGAATGTGACTACCACCAATTCGAGCAATCATGGATGACATCACAACAATGACTACAACAGTAGCCTGCACTAATCGGTTATTGGGCAAATTAACCAATAACATTGAATGGGCATGAATGCAATTCAAGCCCACTAAATCAAGGACCATCTCTATAATTAAAAGTTAACTAGTAGATAAAAGGTTCTACATTAATGGTGAGGCAATACCAACAGTGTCCGAGAAGCCAGTGAAAAAACTTGGGAGATGGTATGACAGGGATCTAAAGGACACAGTTTGTGTGGAAGAAGTTAGAGAACAAGCAGTGGAAGGAATGAAGAGCATAGACAGCAATGTTTTACTCTGGTGCTTTCAGTTTGGTTTATTGCCAAGTCTGCTGTGGCCAGTGACTGTGTACGAGGTTTCCTTGGCAACAGTTGAGAAGCTGGAAGCTTTAATCAGTTCATACGTCAGGAAATGGTTGGGAATTCCATGCTGCTTCAGTAGAGTGGGACTTTATGATAAAGGAACACTGCAGCTACCAGTCTCAACTCTAATTGACAAGTTTAGGTGCGCCAAAGTCCAACTGGAAATTACATTAATAGAATCATGCGACAAATGCATAAGGGAGGCAGCACCTGTGTTGAAAACTAGAAGAAAATGGGTGGCAAAGAAAGCTATGGAAGATGCTAAAGCTGCCCTTCGAATCGGTGATATTATGGGGCAAGTTCAGCATGGAAGAGGGGGTCTTGGTCTCAGTTCAGCTCCTCCTACATGGCACAAGGCAACTCCTGCTCAAAGGAGGAAGCTGGTAGTCAACAAGGTGCAAATGCAGGAGGAGAGAATCAAGTGTGTAAAGGCCATTTCCCAGGCAAAGCAGGGAGAATGGATGAGACAAGAAAGAGTGGAACAACACAAGATCGGCTGGCAAGACCTATGGACATTGAAACAGAGCAGGATCAGTTTCCTCATCAGCTCAACATATGATGTTCTCCCATCACCACAGAACCTAAACCTCTGGGTGGGTGAGGTTCCCTCATGTCCTTTGTGTTCATCACCTGCAACATTAAGGCACATTTTTACAGGATGGTGCTGCAATGTTTGGCCCTAGCAATGAAAGATAAGTGTAACCTGACCAATAAGTTGCGATCAGTTCCATCAAAGCATTACAAACAAAAGACAATATTTCTCCATCCAGGAGAGCAACCACCAAGAAAAGTTGTTAAAACCAAGACTTGCCCAGGACAACTGGAAGCTGCTAGAAACAGGAAAATGATAGCAGATGATTTTTCCACCTGAGATTGCCACCACTAACTTTCGACCAGACATTGTCTTGTGGTTTGGCTCACCACGCCTTATTCATTTGGTAGTGCCATGGGAAGATGCTGTGGATGAGGCGTATGAGAGGAATAAACTTTGGCATGGTCAACTAGCTGCTGAAGCAGAACAGTGAGGATGGAGAGTCTGGGTTCATCCAGTGGAGATGGGTTGTCAAGGATTTTTGGCACACTCTACAACCCGGTTTCTTAAAGATGTTGGGTTCAGTGGCCAAGAGTTGCATCGGACAGTGAAGAAGTTCTCTGAAGCAGCAGAAAGGAGCAGCAACTGGCTATGATTGAGACGGAAAGATTCTGGCTGGGAATCTCAATCACAATAGAAAGAAAGCAACGCTGATGTACAGGTAAGTAAGTTGGGCTGAGTTGAGTGAGGGACCGAGGGGGCTGATGCTGGGACACCAGAATTACTGTTGAGCCCTCTTCATGGGTAGTGGGGTAGTCAACCAAACACCAAGGATGGAAGCTGCCCACTTGAAGACCCCAGAGATGTACCCTACTTAGCTCAATCCAGACGGTTGTCATGCTGATGCGCTGGGGAGACTACACTGTGGTTGATACCTGGAGCCAGCATCGCAGCCGTTGTTTATGCTGCTGCGATGGGGAAGCAAAATAAGATGATCCCTGGAGCCAGCATTACACTTCATCAATTAACACCAGGCACAAGTATATCTACATCATCATATGGAAAAAACGCAAATGGATGTAGATGCAGATGGATCACATTAGTTTACTGTAAAGCTCCATCTTAGTTGGTGCTATCTTCGTGAGAGCCGATTTCAAATCAGCATGAAGTTTCACTATCTACTCTCATGTAACAGAAATCTTAAATTACAGTTGAGATATAACTGAAAGATAAAGAATCTAACAACTGTAGCCTACTTATCACCTTACTTTTATTAAGCATTCCGTTACTACAAATATTTGAAAATTTTAAAACAGTTTATGTACAACTATTTTATATTACAGTTGAGCTATAAATGAAAGATAAATTATATGTCTTACCTTTATAAATGTCACTGGCAATAAAAATGTCCATTGCAGTTTCGTTGTTTTATAAGAGCATCTTCACAGGTATAACCAATTAAACAATCATATTAAGCCATAGCAACAGAGCTATAACCAATCATAACTTGACCAACAGTGTTGCTGTGCACATTATGTAAAAGATTAGAAGAAGGGCATCCAATCAAGAGGTGATTTTTTCTTTGGTAACTTCCATGATATATTTAAAGTCAACACATTGTAACACAACTATAACTGCACATTAAAATAAATTGCAAGACACATGCATAATGGTTTCTGATACAGTATGTCAACACATATAGATTATGCATGTATTTATTTCCCTTTCGCTGTATTACTTGCATGAAGAAAACCTAATATAAATATCCGCGGCGATTACAAATTTAAAATGACAACTCTGGTGAGAGTTTACCACGTCTTTGTAAACTGGGAATTAAACTTAACACCTATTATTAAATAATAGATAATATGTTGTATTAGAAACTGCTATTACATTTTAAACACAAATATAATTGCACATAAAAATATATCACACAATAAATGATAATTTCTGCTTATGTCATAACCCATATACAAAATAATGCATGTATTGTATTTATTTCTCTTTCTCTAATATTTGCAAATATATTGCAAGAACATGTATGAAGAAAACCTATAAAGTAGCCAGCGATTAAATATAATCTTTGTAAACTACGTAGCCTAAGTTAACCTATAATTAAATAATAATATGAAAGTATAGCAGACTAAGTTACCGTAGCAACACATCCTTAATCTTAAACCTGCTCCAGCGCAGGCTAATTTAAAGTTAGCTAGATCTGTGTAAAAAAAGCACTTGACACGCCCCTCTAAAATGGCAATGCCCTTCCTTAGAGATCGCATAGATCAAGGAGCAATTTGAATTAGATTAGCTTTTTGTAGGGAAAGAGTATTGAGAGATCGCCAGGATCCTGTGCACCATTCAGATGTTTTGTATTTGAGCACTATAGATTCGGTCGTCAAGGTATCATTTACCTAATAAATCTACTTGAGCCGTACATTGCCCATACCACCCGGAGCAGCCGTGCGTTGACAGTAACACAGACTATCTGCATAGGGCTGCGCTTTTTTGCTAGTGGCGCATTCCTATACTCAGTTGGCGACGCTGAAAATATCGGCAAAGCCACTGCATGCCCTGCAGTCCGAAGGGTCTACCTCGCCCTAAAGAGATTTCTTAATCTGTTCATCATATTTCCATGACATACAAGGGAAAACGCAATCAAAGAGGGCTTCTATGCAGTCGCAGGTAATTTACTAGGTTATTTATGAATGAATAGGTAATTCCATCGTTATCGTTTATTAAGTAGGCTACATTATTATGCAGAGTTCCCCAACATCATTGGTGCTGTGGACTGCAGTCAGAGCCCCATCAAGGCACCCTCAGGACCATATGAGGTGGATTTTGTGAACAGGAAATCCCTTCACAGCATTAATGTACAGGTACTTATGACATTATCACTTACATGAAATTAAAAATGAGCTATAATTCTGCAACTGACGCAAATAATCCAACATTTTAATGACAATTATACAATGCCAGAGCTAGACAGTGGGTGTCAGACTTTGGATAATACTGTACATCATCCATGACGTGACCTCAATTATTCTCAGATGATCTGTGACTAATCCTATGACATCATTGTTGCATGTGTGGTGCTCAACAAATAAAAAAAAAAGAAAAACTTATGCATTTAGCTTATCTTCAGTTTTTTCCATGCTTCCTCTCTGGACTTGGCAGCAGCAGCAGTGTTGCATTTAGTTGTGATAATGCTTTTATATTCCTCAAAACTTTCCATGATAAGCTCTTGCTCAGTCAGGCTGAAAAAAGTTGCTCTCTCTTTCGACGTCATCTTTCGTGAAGATCATTGTTTCAGTGCGTTGCGATTCTCCCTTTGAGGAGCACGAGCACGCGCAACACGCAATTACCCGAATTTCTTAAATCGGAATCGAGTTAACGAGACACTTTTAGCCTGTATTCCCCATCGAGGAACGGAGATAGTCTGACTTCAATTATCAGGTTAATTGAATCTGGCTAACCTCTGATTAGCCTGAATTAGTTAAACCAGCTACTTGGAACAGGGCCCGGCACTACAGAGATGTTTTCATCCATTTAATCACACACAAGGTGCTTTGTCCCAGGAAACGTTAAATAGGAAACAGTTCTTAGATGTTGCCACTGCCAAAGAGAAAAGACAGCAACTCCCCCTAATAAAAGTCTACATCCCAAAAGTGTGTAAGTTATTCATAATTCATTCATTAAAACAAGGTAAAACAGGTACGCTTACCTAGACAAACTTCCAACTGTCAATCTCACACTCTGCCAAAAACACTGCAACCTTTCTAGCCAATGGGAGCACCAGCAACATTTCGTATGCCTGCATTGACTCTCCATCGAATATTTTTGCCTAACTCTCTATATACCACAATGCTTTGTGTGCAGTGAGACGGAAGTCTCTATTGAAAATCAATCGAGTCGAGTATCTTGTTAAATAGAATATCTTTTGAAAAGCCCTTCTAAATATTATTGGCTGAAGCAGTTTTAAGTGAAGCTGGATTTTCATTGATTAAAATATTAGTGTGTGCTCCCATTGGCTAGAAAGGTTACAGCGTTTTCGGCACAGTGCGAGATTGACAGTTGGAAGTTTGTCTGGTTGATTGGAAATGTACAAGTCCGTACAGCCTTTCGTAGTAATCAATTGACAAATTAATTAATGATTTATTAGATGAATTAACAAATATGTTTATGAATTACTGTATGAATTGACAAATTTGTGGACGCATTGCTGGGCAAATTGACCAATTCACAAATTAATAAACAAATTGACAAACTAACGGTAGGATAGTTTTGGCACAAATGGTGCTCCATGCAAGACTCTTAAAAAGAAATATTCAAGAGGAAACATACACGTACTGGAGGAGGACCTCCCTCAAAACTTAAATTGACCACAGAATTGGTTATTGAAATCTTTGGGGAGCAGCCTCTGATGTTTTGGGGGATTAACGTTGGGCAGGAATCCGGAGTGTGGGTGAGCCAGCGGGAGGCTCTGCCTAGCAGTATTATCTGTTAGTGACAGTGTCGCAGTAGGAACAGGCAAGCAGCAGTGCTGCTGAAATGCAAAGCTCTGTTAAATAGTAAAGGTATGTTGACACGGTAACAACAAAACGATCACATGAAATCAGACAATTTGTACAACCTAAAGTTAGATTCCCCAAGTCGTGCTAAGGCCTAGACGCCAATCAAAACTTTGACCGGTTGCTAATGGCGATTAGCAGGTGGGAAAAGTTTTGATATGGTGAAAACTAGACTATTTTATTATTATTTGGAGGTTATTATAAATAATTATTAAGATAGAAAAATGTAAATAATGGACAATGGGTATGTTATAAGATAAATATCGATTAATGTATTATGATTGCGTGGATATTTAATTTAAATGTGTTACTGAAATTTTTAAAGTTGAAATTAAGGATATTAACACTACTACAACTAGCATACAACAACTGAAACACATATTGAAATAAACAGAGACAAGAATCACCATGGTTACGATCATGAAACTACAACAGCTTAATCTGATTCTTGAGGAGAGGAAGCTATACTTAGATATAGAAAAGTTAGAGTTAGAAAAAACCAACCTAAAACTGGAAATAGCAAAAAATGTCAGAACAGTAAACTGCAACAAATTATCAACACACACAAATGTTAAATTGTTTCTTGTTTTAATATTTTTTTTTTAATACAACTTTGAAATAAAACTGGTAAAACTGGTAAATCCAAGGTTCAAATCCAATTCCACAGTAACTTTTAGTAAAATATTATTATTATTATTATTATTATTATTATTATTATTATTATTATTATTATTATGACACTTTGTAAATGCTAAAACATTAATTGGAGAAACAATTCTCCACAATCATTTGGCGAATGTATCTTCCTGAGCCGTCCTCATCCCCTCCTGCTTGCTCAGGCACGTCCTCCTCTTCATACACAGCCACACCATTTGGTGACTTCGGGTCTGGCAGTGCAAGTTCCCTGTCGCTATATAAACAATCATTTAGTGTACAGCATCAAGAAAACATTTTATTTTCCACAGTGTATTTAAATTACGTCTTTATTTCAGTATCTATAAAAAGTTAACTAAAGATAATCTAGAAGTATACATTTAAATGGGATTACACCTGTTATGAAGGGAGAATTAACATAAAAACACATTGCTTTTATCTTGCAATATTATGCAGGATTACAGCAGCACAGATGATATTACAGACTCACTCAGGCAGCATCCTCAGTTCTGCATGTAGACAGTGGAATCATCTTCAGCACACCGAAACACCTCTCTATCACATGCCTTGATTTTGTGGGAGCGTTGTTATATCTGGTATGGGCTTCATTGTTTGGGTTGATGAATGTTGTAAGAAACCACAGACTTCCTCAGTATGCGAGAATCACGGGTTGAACCAGGCCAGCGTGCCACACAGTTAATGATATTCAGGTTAACATCACAGAACATTTGAACATTTACGCTGTGGTATCCCTTCCTGTTCACATACAGGTGTTCATCAGCTGAAGGAGCTTCCATCTTTACATGAGTCCCATCAACTGCTCCCACAACATTAGGAAAACCAGCAATACAAAAAAAAAGTCACTTTTCATTCTGTTCAGAACAATTCACTCAACAGGAAACACTGGCAGTCTTATTGCAGGTTCCTTTGACACTCTGGAGACTGTCCGTGAGGCAGTCGATTTATGCAGCCCTATGAAATCTCCCCCAGAATTTAAAAAATAACCCGTTGCATAAAATTGGAGTGCCAAGCAGACCTGTAACAGCATAGGGACGCTATGGTTTCTGCCTGTGGCAGGCCTCAATTTATCCTATAGATCTTCTGCTAATTTTATAACGGTTTGCCTTGGTAAATGAAGCCTTTCAATTATCTTAATATCAGAGAACACTTCCTGTGGATTGTTTCTGTCTCTGAATACTCTCTCTCCTCTTACAGTGTGCATACAGCCAGAGATTGTGGTGGGAGGCCATGATTTATTTCTGACAGTTAATGGTTTCCATGGAAGCATAGACTTAAGTAGATTTAAGTTCTAAGTTAGCCAGGGGGTGAGGAGGCTAACCTTTTAGGCTCAGAAAGTCTTACTTTTTATGCAACTGACTAACTAGCATTAGACTAGTCTAATTGTCAAATTAAAACTAGTCTAACGGTTTAGACAAGTCTAATATAGTTTTATGCAACCGGCTCCAGTACTAAACAATACATTTTTTCTAAATATCATAGTGGACATTGTTTAAGCAACTAATGTATACCGAGCATCAAAAGAAACTTATCACTATTATAACACATTTATTTATTTATTTTTTTAAATAAGGTATATAAATGATGGACATTGACAAAATGTTTTTGGTTTCTTTTTAATCACTCGATCATTCATCTTTGACCATGACACGCTTGAGTGACTATGATTGAAGCATATGCACTTAATCACCTAATTAGTAAGACAGTTGATTGGACACTGGATATGGAGTGATTTCAGCTGCTGAATTGCAAGCTTGAATAAAAGCAATAAAGAAAATTATAGAAAAAAAACAATATGCCACGTTTGTCGAGGGCAGCACCTTCTTGCAATCGACATGTTGGAGGCTGGACTAGGGCAGAGTACTGTAGCTCGCTATCTTGGGTGCTCACAGCCAGCAATTTCAAACCTGGTGAGACAGTATAACCAGACACACTCTGTCAATGAACTGGGAGACCAAGAGTCACAACACCTACCCAAGATCGACAGATCAACTTGCAGCATCTAATTGTTAATCAGCACAATATAAATATCATTGCATCTGCTCTAAAACAGAGTTTGTCATTTTTCGATAACATCTACATGTGTAAACAGCAACACACATTCTCCTCATTCACTAACGGCGTTACCCGTGACGCTCCCCTTACAATACATGTAATAGACAATAATATACAGATGAGAAAACTGAACAGATACAAGCGTTACTCTCATCGACCAGTATAGAGACTGGAAATCAAACCTCCTTATGCTAATAGTGACCATAATGAGCATTACACTCACATGAGATCCAGCTCAAAATGCTGAAAACGGATTATGGCTCGAAAAATCGTAAAAATATGACAAAGTTTGGAGAATTCTCAGCTGGCTGACTTCATCTTTCAAAATATTGCTTGTCTCAACTAAACGTGTAGCACTGATGACAGTAACACAACACGCTTGCAAACTGAAGGGTGTAGGTGCAAATCACACTTGTACCAGAACTTTTTTTTTTAGTTTTTTTTTTTTTTTTTTTGCAGGCAAATGTTCCATTTTAAAACAGAAATAAGTATTTTAAAATATATGATATAAACGTCACAATGAGTGCGTTCCCTAGTGTATTTCCATGTTGACATAAGTTAATTGTCATTAAAATAGGTTGTGCGTTCACATACATATGCGTGGATAAAAGTGCCTGGGGTCTTCAGTTTTTTTTATTTATTTTTAAAATATCAATAAACCATTTAATAGTGTAGCGTTTCGCTGACAGCCAGAAAACAGGAGAGACAGACATGTTGGCCTACCGTTCCAAAAGCTTTATTCAGCACACACACAGGTCACAGCTCCCTGTCAGCTACTCCAGAACCATGGCAACCACGATACAATAACAACAACGGCGTTGAAGCGCCTTTTATAACCCCAGCCCCCCGCTACTTTATTCAACCTTACACATCCCATTGGTCCTCAGCCGAACAAGGAACACGTGAACACACAGTGACTCACAGATGGGACCAATCATAGGGGAGACACAGAATGTGCCCCACGCGCAGACTAGGGTCACACAGCAACAGAGAGGGTTAAACAAAGGTGGGAAATACAGAGGGGGAAGGGAACAAATTACAAACAATAGAAATGATGGGCAACTCGGCAGCGGTGGCACGGGACCCTCAGACGGCAGCTCCATGCAGTCAGGTGGTGGCGCTGCGAATTCAGGCGGTGGCGCTGGGCAATCAGGCGGTGCCTCTGGGGTCGTCGCCGCTCCTGCTCCCTGCTCACCCCCTCCTTTGCAGGAGCCCTTGAAAGGGCTGGCGCTTGCAGCGGCTCCTCTCTCCCTGTCAGTTAGTTGTGCAGGCAGTACCTCCCTCTCAGGAGCTGAGGACAGTACCGGCTCCCGTGTTTGCCTCTTCCGCTTCCGTTTTCAGACAGGCAGCTTTTCTCCCTCTTGGCAGGGACAGTGCCCCACTTTGTGCCTGAACTCTCAGCAGGTGACACACCAACCCCGGTCCCCCAGGTCCTTAAAGAGGTTCTCCCATCCGTCATCCCACCGGATCCAAGAAGGGTAGGGGTTCCAGCCACTCCACTACTCCGTCTCACTCTCCAGTACATAGCCTGCACTCTCTGGCACCCAAGTAGGCAGCACCTCCCTCTCTGAAGCTGGAAGTGGCACTGGTTCCTTTGTTTCTCAGCGAGAACGGCCACCCCTCCTTCTCTTTTGCTTCAGGGCAGGCAGTACCTACTTGTGCCCGAACTCCCCGCAGGCAAGGCACCAGCTTTAATCCTCAAGGCCGCCGAGGGGGTTTTCCATGTTGGCATCCCACCGGGTCTGGGATGTGTCGGGGTTGCAGCATATCCACTGGTCCATCTCTCCTCACTTCTCCTGTTTGACGCTGATGTTTTGTTCTAGATCCCACCCTAACATCAATGCAGCATTTCGCAGGCAGCCAGAAAACATGAGAGACAGACACATTGGTTTCCCATTCCAAAAGCTTTATTCAGCACACACACAAGTCATAGCTCCCTGTCAGCTACTGTGGAACCATGGTAACCATGACACAACAACAACAGGGAGTTGCAGTGGCTGGGGTCTGCAAAAAAATATGTCAGAAGAAGAAGATGGACATTTTTACCTTCCTTTGGCAACTTATTTCTGTTACTGTATGACAGGTATTTACTTTTTTTCTACATTTCACATATGTTGGGAACTGCAGATTAAATGTGGAATGGTGCTTTTGGCTGATTTACTTTTGCTGTGCCAATACCCTGAAAACACATAAACTATCCATTCAGTATTATAAAGAATTATAGACAATAGAGAGATTTTATTATAGTTCTCACACTTCGCTGTAACTTGGCGCAACTACCGTTCCTCTCGATCACTAGCAGTTCTTGCACTTTGCTGTCACTTGGTGGAGGAACTACCGCTCCTCTTGTTAAGGCTTCGCCAAGCACAAGCCAACAAAGATTTATTGATGGGCTGTGATTGGACTTTAACAAAACACATCACCCAGAAAGGAGGTACTTTTTGGCAACTTTTAAAACAAGGCAAATCAACTACCGTTACTGAAGACCATTGCAGGAAACCTTAAAATGTGTAGTTCATCATGGCCTTTACATTCACATTTTGTATTTGGCAAATGCCACTCAAACCCCTCAGAACAGCCACCTCAGGTCTTCCAATTACCAATTTCCATCCTAGAATACTTAATTAAATCCTGTGATCTGCATTCTTAGAAGCAGCTAACACCGACGAAGCTGTGGCCGGCCTCAGCTTTTGTAACTCACTCATTTGTTAACATGTTGTTTTTCCTGTAATTTATATACAATTGTTCCTGTAATTTATGTGTGTGCACTGTTTAAATGATGGATCCTGTTACATTTCTTACAAACAAGATTTGCGGAAACCTTCCAAAGGAGTTTTTTTTTTTTTTTATAGCATGGAAGGAATTGCTGAAGGGAACAACAAACCATTGCTCATCTCTCAACATATATATATTTTTTATACTTTCCCACCAGTTTTTGTTACTCTGATTTGCAGTTACCACTAGGAGCCTCATACAGATGTATTGTAAGATGATTGAAAGGCACATTAACGACAATAGTAAGTAAAGGAGGGTGCAAGCTTGGTAAAGAGCATGGTTAATCTAGTGCCTTCTCTAGTGTACATTAAGAAGCGTTAACTCTGAATATCTACTCTTGTTGGTGAGCAATATAGCCTTCATGTGTGACAAAGTACAGTCAATTCTGTGACCCTTTAAAAGTGAAAACACAGAAAACCTGAATGTGTTAAAAAAAAAAAAAAAAAAAAAAAAAAAAAAAAAAAAAAAAAAATGAAATAAGTGTTCCTGTTATACTATTGAATGTATTTGATTAAAACCCTAATAATACTAAAGTATACCCAACTGTACGATTCATTTAATTCTATGTAAATCGTGAGAACCACTTCAAATCTATTTATTTTGAAGGCAACATCGCTTTGTGTATTGAAATGCAATCTTGTTAGTAAGTACATTTCTGTATAGATTTGTGCAGAGACATTAGGTTTTAATTAAAATAAATAAATAAATAAACCAAATGATTGTATGGCACACTAAGGCTTATAGTATGTAGAGCAGTATGGCAAACCAAATGATCATTTATAGATCTCTCTAAATCATTTTAAGATATCGAAAATACATTTAGCGATATCTCAGTTATTTCTGGATATCTTTAAATGGTGCTATAAATGAGATATCAAATGCATTTTGAGATACCTTTAAATATTTTTAAGATCTTCAAATCGTGTTTAGATGTTTTTGAGATCTCTCAAAATAACTTCCTGTTCATTTAGAGATATCTTAAAATGACCTCCTGTTACTTTGAGATTTCTTTAAATGAACGGAAAGTTATTTCAAGATATCTCTTAAGTGACAGTTTGGCGTACCATGCTAACAAACATTACTTAGATATCAGCAAATCAATTTGAGTTATCTATTTAATTTTTAAATCTCTCAACATGAAATTTGAGATATTTCTGAATGATCACTTGGCTTGTGCAAGAATGGTAAAGAACATCTAAGTTTGTACGTCATTGTTAATCATCCGTAACTTCAAAGCACATCAGAATTTTGGGTTGAAACAATATTCAAGGTGTCTGGCACATGACTAATTTACTTTTAAGAACAGCATAATAATATGTGGGATTGGAATTTTTGAGCACATTGAGGCAATGTCCTAGGTAGTAGATGTGGCAGTATTGCACACACAAGCACATTCTAACCATTTATTCATGTAGACCTCTAGATATTTCAGTTATTGCAGTATTTGGCAGAGAAACTTCATAGGTTTCAACCACTCCTTTGCCTCCAGTTAATAGCTGACAAACATAATCCATTCATTGCAAAAACTGATTGGGAACTATCCAAAAAAAAAAAAAAATACAGCTTTGCTTTACTGAACACCTTTTTTTGAAAGCATGATGATCTGCAAAGGAAGGTTTTGATTGAAGTTTCCCAGTAACACATCTCACGTCTTTAATGCAGTCAGCACAAGGCTGTGTATTGCATTAACGGCATATCCACTGGCTTCACATTAATATAAAATAGTTCTTGTAGTACATACTAAATACACTCTAAGTGATGTTTATACAAAGCCTCCATGGCATTACACACAAGATAAATAAAGCGTCCTATTATAACTTTATGGGTATGTAGATTTGAAAACATTAATCTTTAGAGAAGAGTAGAAAAAGATCACGGGAACTCAGAGGCATTTCCTTTAGAGGCAGTTACACTGACTTTGATCTTCTTATTCCTTCCTTTGAAGAACTTTGCAGCTATTACAACATTCAACCACCACATTAATGAAGCCCTTCAAATTTGTTTCTCATCCCTTATTTTGGTCCTAATACTTTTAGCGTTTCTTAGAATACTGTTAATCAAATGGTATATTTGTTTTTCAAAGTGAAATATTCTGCAATGTTCATAACATCTAATATTGTTTATGATAAATGAGAAGTTTAAACAATCTAGTCAGTTACCCACCAACAACTAGAAGTTTGGCAAATCTCACAGATCTACCCTGTTATGCCACCATAACGAAGCAGTAAACAAAATATTAATTACTCAATTATTCATACAAACATAACATATATGAGCAAAACCCTAATCTGTATTTGTTTGTTTTGAAAATAAAGTGCTCACTGACTAACATTACTGCCATCTAGTGGCAAATCCATCGAAACCAAACCTTTTAAATCCAAATGCAGAGCTACTCCCTTTTCTCATTAAAATGGCTCAAATAAATAATAATTAATAATAATAATAACAACAACAACAATAATAAATTCCAGTAGCAAGTCCAAAAAAACAACTTACAAAATGTCAGTGTCCTATACATGTGGAGATTAAATGAGTTTAAAACCGCTTAGTCCATGTATTTACAAATCCAACTTAGACCATTTTTACAAGCTCCATTGTGTAGGTGAAATTGGATTTGCCACACACAGGGCGTCATTTTGCTAATTTTACATACAATCTCTGCAGTCGTTTTAACATTAAACAAATAATAATGCACAAAGGTTTGTACACTGTGCAACATATTAAACCTAATTTTACAAGGATCCGAGCTAAGTAAAAGTAGCACACTGACAAAGCGATCTGGCAAGGGAAAGCCAGTCTCCACACCTTTACTCAGGTGTTTTCTGGTTACTGTCTAGTGCCACAAAATCAAGAGAAAAAGAAACTGAGGAGATATATCTTATATATAGATATATATATATATACGGATATCTATATATATATCTATATATATAATATATCTATATATATTTACTCTGGGTGTGGTGTTGTGTGCTTACACTATCAACTTTACGACGGTACAGTTGAATGCTGCCATTCATTGAGCAACGTTGCTCATAAATGCAACTACAGCTATGGCCAAAAGTTTTGTATCGCCTAGAAGTCTATCATTGAGAAAAAAATAAAACATAAAAATTGTCTGTATGAACAAATTATTTTATTTAATATTATGTACAAAGAGACTACAAAATGATATTGCAAAACTCTAACAGTATGGTACTTCATGTTTGATTTCAAAATGTCACATTTTTCCATTTATTAAGTATATGTAAAACTACAAAGCGGTATGTAATTCAATATGTTAATGTAACATTATCCAGCAGGTTTCATTCAACTTTATGAAGCAAAGTTAATTAATTATACAGGGTGATGCTAAACTTTTGGCCCTCGCTGTATGGCATTGTTCTGATAAACATAATGTCTTCCTTTGTGTTTTGGATTCACTCATAAAAGCCCCCAAGTGAAGGTGGAATGTTAATAGTTTAAATGTTTTCCAAGTGCTAAACATTTAGATTTTTTCCTAAACAACCAAAAAAAAAAAAAAAAAAAAAAAAAAAAAAAAAAGCAGCATATCAAATATAGATGTTAGCCCTAAAAACATGTTTAAGAAGTTGTTAAAATAAGGACAGCACAACCTTTGACTGTTTCTTTTAATTTACAAGAAAAAATAAATCAACAAAATCAGTTTTGGATGGTTCATCAATTGTCCATTCTTGGTTGAAACAGTTGCATAAGTAACACTAACTGGAACACAGTAGTTTGGAACATTTTGATTACCTTTTTTTTTTTGTAACGTTCACAGACAAAACAGTAAACATGAACAGTATCAATGCTAAGGTTTAGTTCGCTTACCACTTAGGAAAGGCGAACACTAAGTTTCCATTGCCCAGTTTTACCATGTTCAACTCTAAATCCCTTTTTATCAAATACACCAGTCTGTTTGCTTTCATTACCAATGGCAGCTGGACAGGAACAATCTTCCTCCCCACTTTGTCACTCTGAGTCAAACTGGTACGCTCCAGCTATTACATGCAGCAGTAGGGGGTTATAAATTGCAAATATTAAATCTCAGTAATAGCAAAAAAAAAAAAAAAAAAAAAAAAGCTGCTTTGATTTTACAGAAGAGTAAATAAAATTATTGAAACTATGTGACACTTAAAAGAATAATCAACCTATTTTTTTCAGCATGCCTTTAACTTCATAAAAAAATATATAATAAAAAAAAAAACCTTTACAAGGTTCTTAGCAGTTAGTAAAACCATGCAATATACTTCTGCAAGACATTACTGCTACCCACAGTTTTACAACCGCATGATATAATGCTAAAGGACTGGGCTTTGTTAGTGGATCAGCCATATCTAATTATGAACAGCTTCTTAATACATTCACATTTTTACAAAACCATAAACAAATGCAATAAAATAAAAAGGGAAACAAATATATACGCAAGAATTGTTCTTAAACAGCAACGTAGCACAACATAAACTACAATCACCTTTTACAGTTAACTAATTTTAGCCCAGTAAATGGGATACAAAAATAACTTCTGTTTTCTCCTGCTCTGAGGTGAAGCGGCCATGAATGTACAATATGACATATACAGGATGCTCTGCCAAAACACGATAAACCTGCAGCCAAAAAAATGTGAAAACCAAGCCAGAACAGTGGCCAAATACAGTTAAGTGGTTTTCTTTATTCATTTAAATAGGGCACCTACTCTGGGGGAAAAAAAAAAAAAAAAAAAAAAAAAAAAAAAGGACCCATATCGCACACTCCTGCTTATCCATCAGGACCCAATCCTGGTTTGAATAACAACACTCAGCAAAACAATTGGGATTAGGATATTCAAATCCTAAAATCGAGGGCAAAAGTGACAATAAGAAATAAGAAGAATTTGTGGCGGGTTGGGGAGGACCTATTGACCATCACGGCCAAATGGCAACAACTAGAAAGGTGGGTGGGTGAAAATGAAGGTTGTAAATTACATTCTCCATTCATATCCATTTTCTGTAGAATGAATTCTATATGTACGTACGTATGTGTGCATGAACAGCGAGCACTACACAGCTACATAACTTGTTTATGCACACCCTTGTTAAAATGAGCGCAAGTATTACTATTGTGCACGGACACTTTCAATTCCTTTGAGGAAACAAACAGTTATGCATGTCTACAAGGGCTTATAATGACAATCCATTAAAAATGTAAAATAAAAACAAACAAAACAATTTGTTACAGAAAACAAGATAATTATTTCTTCTCCGCTTTCAATTTTTGCAGATGGTTCCAGAGTTCTTCTGCTACCTAGGAGGAAAGTTAGAGAAGTATTACCAATAGAGCACAGATCTGTGATGTCATGACGTTGCCTTGTACGTAATGGTTTTTTCCTGCTGTCCCTGCCTATTTAGCTAGCGATGGGCCACTGGAAATGGGGGAATAAGAAGCAAATCTGTTCCACTCCAAGTCTGACAACTGTGGACAATTAGTTTCACAGAATGTTTCCACCCATTATTCACAAACCACATCTAATTATTTTGAGGTTTCAACTAGGAAGCATCACTGTGGGATGGATTTTGGTTTTGTCAGTTTCTATTGGTGGTGTCTTGAATACCCCAAACACCTCATGATTGAAGCTGTATTGCCAAGTAATAAAAATCAGACATTTCAAATTACAGGAGTTATTTTTTTATTTATTTTGTTTTATTTTAAAAGATGGCACACATTGTTATGTACACATTATGCATTTGGAGATTTACTTATTTAAAATGGCAGGATAAGGAATACAGCAGCTAGGCAGCAGCTTGACACATCTTTATAGTCACTCCATCTCAAGTGAGACAAGCATTAGAACATGTCACACTGCAACAGTTGGGTGTTGTCAGTTCAGCATGTTAATGTTACTGGACTATATACATTATGACTCTACACCAGGGGTGGCTAAACCTGGTGCTGGACAGCCACAATCCTGCAGGTTTTCTGGGCGTCTTTATATCATCTACATCATCTTTATCATTTTATATGTTAGTGCTGACTATTTAAGAAAACAATTGTTTCAATTAAGTAACTGAGAACACTGGGGGGTGGACATAAATCAGAACCTGCAGCTCTCCAGGACCAGGCTCAGCCACCCCTGCTCCCGATCAAAAGAACTGCAGTATACAGATTTACACAGACTATGAGGGCACTATGTAAAATCTGTGTATATTTGAGAAGGTCACATTACTGCAAATATGGAAGCTGTAATAGGTCAGAGGTCAAGTTCAGGGCAAATACATACAGATGTCTAATATGAAAAAGAATAAGTGATCTTAAAATAACATTGTTATTTAATGCCATAACTCGTCATTGAGGCTTCTGGCTATAAAATATGATCAAATGCTAAGTTATCACTGTTACCTGACATTTTTTAAAAAACGCTTACCTTCTGATCTACAATCTTGAATGTGTATTTTGCGAAGTTCGCAAATTTCAACTGTGATTTTGGTAGGGCATGTCCCTGTTTGGAAAAACAAACGTAGACAAAAAGCTTTTTTTTTTTTTAAGACTTAAATACTTTGTTTTTAAAAGCCAACATGGATACAATTTACAGTAATTAAAGTTATCTTTTAAAAGTAATAAATGATTATTCATGATACAAACAGTAAATACACACAACAGTCAGAACACCATTTAAAAACAGTTATTTTGTGTTTATTTTGTCATGTAGCAGATGACATAATGTTTACCAAAGGACGAGACCAGAAAAGCTGGGTGCTTTCATCCTCACAGCTGTCTCAGTGTATAACCACTGTTGTGTGGGGCTTTATTTTCGAATGAAGGTTGCTCTTTTTAGATCATTGACAGGTCAGAACTGTAGCGCTGGAAATGATGAGGTAGTAAACACAAGGCCAGATGGCACTATAACAACAATTAGATCATTAAATACACGATTGCACTTTCGTTGAAACCCATCGTGTTACAGGCAGTGGTTCATTACCATGTCTGGAATGTATACTCTGTTTTGTGGTTGTAAGGATAAGAAAATAAAAATGTATGCATAGGGGGAATAAATAAATAAATACATAACTAAATAAATAAATAAATGTTTAGTTTTTACCTTGCTAACCATGGTTTTTAGTTTGTCCTTGATTTCATTAACACTGAGGCTCGTAGTTGCTCCAGACTTCTCTTTTTTCTCACATGGGGTCTAAAAAAAACAATGGAGTAAATATGGGTCAGGGCACTCGGAGTCCACTGGCCCACATGAAGCAGCACCAGGATTATCCATCACCTCTATGAACATGGAACATCACACTGAAGGGATATATAGCAGTTCATTGCCCCCAAGTCCAGGTCTTCAACTACAGAGGGTTGAAAGCTTCAATGTTTTTTTGCCCTGAGGTCAGTCTTTTTTTAGCTGCATGACATGAGTCTAGACTGGTAACAACTAAATGAGAATGAAAGTACTTAGCCGTAAATAAAGCAGCTACAATTTGTATAATCTTGAGATACACTGCTTTCAAATTAGACCACTCCAGATACTGTCATCCTCTCACTCTGGTTCAGGGTTTGGCAGCTCAGTCTGTGCCCATGACATCCCACAGCAAAAAAGTCCCCTAGACAAATGAGAAAATCCAAGTGCTGAATATACCTCCTAGTAATGTGCTGTATGTACTGCAAACGTCAGGAGATAAATATGAGTGAGGCATAAGGATCAGCGCCATTCTCTTTTCAGGCCTGCTGCACTGGAGTGAACACAGCAACCTTGAAGGGTAATGGTTACATTTCTATTTCAGGGAACCAGTTATGACAATAACCTAACGTTTCCTTTCAAGTATGAAATATAACCATTACTTAATGGGGCAGAATAACCAAGCTGTCGCAAGTGAAGGATCTGCAGCACTGGCAGATGTGCCAAGAAGGAAGATAACTGCCTTTAGCATTCTGGCATACAATCCACAGTACAGTGAAGGAGGACCCTCATGCAGTGTATATGCTGCAAGGTTGTGTGGCTAACCACACCAGGGCTTAGTGAAAAAATAATAAAAAATGTGTTAACGAGCAGAATAAGTGGCTGCTCTTAACATCCTGGTCCCAAAACCAGGGTTCTGCTGATCTATGACATTCAGGTCAGTAGAACCTGGTAATAGTACTGGCGTGGCCCATACCACAGCGTTGCACCCTGGAATAACGTCCAAGGCATTGCCCGACCTCTCGTGGAGTGACCAGTGACCTTTTCTGGTGGGGTCAGGTTGGCGAGATCGTATGCAATCCTTACCATGTCTGCAATCCACCTTGACAGCCGCTGTTTAGACAGGGCTCATCCGTGGAACTTAGACCTGAAGCAATAAATAATTGCCCTGATTGCTGCTAACTCGCGGTCAACATAATACACCAGTGCTCTAACCGGACACAGCATACGGAACTTTCTCTCCCTGTCAGACTGGAAAGGAGGTGGATGGACAGCCTCCAATTCCAGAAATGCTTTTAGGAAGAAAAGCAGGATTACTGTGGCAAGTAACCTTAGTTCTAGCCTCCACAAAAAACAAACAGGATTTCGCTGTTGAGAATGCATGCATTTCACCTACCCGCTTAGCAGAGGTAATAGCAAGCAGGAAACCTGTATAATGACAGGAATTTCAGCTCTGTTGAATGGAGGTGCTCAAAATGTCAGTTTAAGTGCATCTAGCATTACATTAAATTGCTAGCGAGGGACAAGGTCCTTTTTAGGGGGTCTTAACCTTGAAGCTCCTGGGGAGACCGTCAGTTTTAATATGGCAATCCGAGATAGCTGCCTGGTAGACCTTAAGCATGGGGGGAGATTTCCCCTCATTAAAAAACTGCAGCATAAATCGGCCATGGGGCAAGTCGTGGGGTCCAATTCACGCAACTGACACAATATCAGGAATATACACCATGTTCAACCATACTGGGAGCGTGTAGAAGCTGCTCTGGCACTCTAAAGAGTCTCAATGACTTTGTCGCAACAGGCAGGCAGCTCCCACAGCTAACTGAACATGAGTTATGCCAGTGTGAGCCACTTTGGGAATACTAAGAGCACCCGGGCCCAATCTTACTTGATCTTATCCACGCACAGCGGAAGCAGTGGTGATGGTAATCATGGGAAAGCATAGAGCAAAGTCCCACACTCCCTGTAGGCCCAAGCCGTTGAAGTGCCCCAACCTAGATTGGAAGCACCAGTAGTCACCACCCTGCGTGACACAGCCAAGAGCTGTGCCCAAGCACAGATGAGCTGGATGCATCCACCACGAGAAAGCCTGCATACAGTGACAACATACTGCGAGCATGTGGCGGTGTTCTAAGACAGGGTGCCAGACTGTGGTTGAACTAGGCTTGGAAGCTGCTGCCATCAAAGCCCAAAAGTCTCTGGAAGGTCAGTACCCTCACTGCTGCATTGAGCTGAAACAGCTCAGTGAAGCAACTACCAGTCATCACAAACACTAAATACTTACATAGAAAACTAATACAGGAGTTTTTTTTTTTTTTTTTTTTTAAATGGCTATAATCTTTTTTTTTTTTTTTTTTTTTTTTTTTTTTTTTTTTACTTGTTTACAAATTGACATGTTCATCAGAGATCAAAGAGAATCAAATTAGAGGACACAGTCTTGCACACGTCCGCCAAAACATATGGCTTTGGCTGAACGCCTAACAGGTCAGTTTTGTGCCTTTTTCCAAGAGGCTCTTTTTTCTGCAAAAGGACAGCTGTGTACCTGAAACAGCTGACAGACAGACACTGCAAGCAGTGATTACAGATATGAAGGGCCTGGCTTATTCACTGGCACGCTATCATTTAATACCATGACCATTTCAGAATTCATTACATTCTCAAGCCACATCCATGCAGTGGAAAATGCATCCTCACCCTGAAAACACTGCCCAAAACGTTTCTTGGTTAGAGTGCCTCTACACAGGAGAGGACAGCTGTTGACACAGTGAGAAAAATAACACCACCTGGGGAATCACGTGAGCTAGGACCTCCACAGTATTGTCTCTCACGTGTGTGCCCCAAATCACCTTAGATATCTGGGGATCCCCATTTTTGTTATCTTGATCAGTCACACAGAGGCATGGGGGATGGTCATGTGTACTGGTTAACTTAGAAACAGCCCTAAGGAGGAGCAGGAAAAAAAAATGCAATTTTTAAGCAATGCAATCATTTCCAGGTAATTTCAAATCGGTCAGGACAACTCATTTTTCAAAGACTACTATTTTGCTGCACTTAATATATAGTCTAACCCGACATCAAACAAGAAGATAACAGCAATTTCAAAGTCGGCATGGAGGTGGGGGTGGGTGCAGTCGGATAAGGTTTTGCGCTCCCTGAGCTCTGATCTCCTGTTGCTGAACTAACCCTGCAGTTAAACTTCAGCATACTTATTACAGAATTACCAAATCTGAAGATTGGCCAGAGGATTAAAACGGAAAACAACTATCGGCCAACTTGTTTTGCACAGTCTAGCTATTCTCAATTACATGTTGCAAACAGCAAGAATTTGTCTAGGATGGTTTAAACTGTAATGACGGCTACCTATTGAGGTTATTAGAAACTAGTTAAACTTGACGCTCTTTCGCTATAAAGAAAAAGGGGCTTTGCCGAATGCGTCAGTTTAAGAGGTTCTGTAAACCAAAGGTCACAGGTTTGCGTCTTGCCTGGGGATAGAATAACCAGGACAAACTCTACCCAGTATTGTAAGTGAAAGACTTGTGCATCTAGATGTGTTACCGTGTTACCGTCACAGGAAAGCAATATTGTTGCACAGTTTGTCCCAAATAAAGTGTTAAAGAAGGCAGAAGACGAAGCTGGACTGGCATTAAACTACGTAGACTGGCCCCCGAAAGCTATGACACTAGTTTGAAAGTAAATGTATTAATTCACGTTACCAAGTTCTCATTCATTTGTATGCAGCAGAGGCTTAGAACGACAGACGGTGGCAATGTAACAATGGGACATTGTATCTTTAGTTCCATCAGGTACCCACTTTACTTGAGCCAAGTACAGTGTGTGACGTGTCCATCTTCATTTGAAGTTCATGAGGATCCTAGATATCACAGTACCTTCGTCTTAAAATCCTTATACAGCAGTTGAATGTATTACCCTTTTTTATTTATATCCACACACACACACACGCACACACGCACACACACACACACACACACACACACACACACACACACACACAATGCAGCCAAATTGTGCAAAAATTAATTCTGCAGTTTTTTATTTTCCGGCATTCCTTCCGGGGCTACTCTCCATAGCTCAATGTGAGCATTGTTACAGATTCTTAAACATTTTGTTTATGTACAGCTAAGCTCAACTGCCCATTTTTTTATATTTCCAATATACTCCTAGAAACTGGTAGATCTTTTTGTTGGTTAAAATGGTTACATGACTAGAATTCATATTTATTATTTTTTTTATTAGTTTTATTATAGATTTTCAGTTCATCTGCAAATCCCATGAACTTGTACTTGGCATTGTAAGAATGTACAAACACAATTTGCCTCAAATATATCCCTCTACATGTTTATTTTCTTGGCCAAATAAAAGCCGATACGACTACTAATACAGTCAATACAACAAAAACGTAGCACCACTCTGGACAATGTACATTCAAAGAGGAGATTAAATGTTTAAGAGATACAAACGGCAAAATCGTAGATGAAATAAAAAAAAAATAGCAAATATATTAAATGATTACTTTTCACAAGTTTTTACAAAGGAAGATACGGACAACTTGCCCCACATGTCATCCAGTTCCTATCCAGTTTTAAATAACTTTAGCATAACAGGCAAAAGTGTTAAAGGGACTAGGAGCTCTTAAAATAAACAAATCCCCTGGGCCGGATGAGATCCTCCCAGTAGTACTCAAAGAAATGAAAGAAGTAATTTACAAACCGCTAACCAAGATCATGCAGCAGTCTCTTGAAACAGGGGTGGTACCAACAGACTGGAAAATTGCAAACGTAATACCGATCCACAAAAAGGGAAACAAAACTGAAACAGGTAACTACAGACCAGTAAGCCTGACTTCTATTATATGCAAACTTATGGAAACTATAATAAGATAAAAAATAGAAAATTACCCATATGGTAACAGGGTCCTGGGAGATAGTCAACATGGTTTTAGAAAAGGGAGATCGTGTCTAACTAACTTGCTTGATTTTTTTGAGGATGCAACATCGATAATGGATAATTGCAAAGCATATGACATGGTTTATTTAGATTTCCAGAAAGCTTTTGACAAAGTCCCGCACAAAAGATTAATTCTCAAACTGAACACAGTTGGGATTCAAGGAAACGCATGTACATGGATTAGGGAGTGGTTAACATGTAGAAAACAGAAAGTACTGATTAGAGGAAAAACCTCAGAATGGAGTGTGGTAACCAGCGGTGTACCACAGGGATCAGTATTAGGTCCTCTGCTATTCCTAATCTACATTAATGATTTAGATTCTGGTATAGTAAGCAAACTTGTTAAATTTGCAGACGACACAAAAGTAGGAGGAGTGGCAAACACTGTTGCAGCAGCAAAGGTCATTCAAAATGATCTAGACAAGATTCAGAACTGGGCAGACACATGGCAAATGACATTTAATAGAGAAAAGTGTAAGGTACTGCACGCAGGAAATAAATGTACATTATAAATATCATATGGGAGATACTGAAATTGGAGAAGGAATCTATGAAAAAGACCTAGGAGTTTTTGTTGACTCAGAAATGTCTTCATCTAGACAATGTGGGGAAGCTATAAAAAAGGCTAACAAGATGCTCGGATACATTGTGAAAAGTGTTGAATTTAAATCAAGGGAAGTAATGTTAAAACTGTACAATGCACTAGTAAGACCTCATCTTGAATACTGTGTGCAGTTCTGGTCACCTCGCTATAAAAAAGATATTGCTGCTCTAGAAAGAGTGCAAAGAAGAGCGACCAGAATTATTCCAGGCTTAAAAGGCATGTCATATGCAGACAGGCTAAAGGAATTGAATCTGTTCAGTCTTGAACAAAGAAGACTACGTGGCGACCTAATTCAAGCATTCAAAATTCTAAAAGGTATTGACAGTGTCGACCCAAGGGACTTTTTCGATCTGAAAAAAGAAACAAGGACCAGGGGTCACAAATGGAGTTTAGACAAAGGGGCATTCAGAACAGAAAATAGGAGGCACTTTTTTACAATTGTGAGGGTCTGGAATCAACTCCCCAGTAATGTTGTTGAAGCTGACACCCTGGGATCCTTCAAGAAGCTGCTTGATGAGATTTTGGGATCAATAAGCTACTAACAACAAAACAAACAAGATGGGCCGAATGGCCTCCTCTCGTTTGTAAACTTTCTTATGTTCTTATGTATGATTCATACAATGCCAATACCCAAACAGTGGCATCACTGTGCAGTGTGGTGCTATGTGGTGGCAGACCACCTTCAACTACAGTGTCTCCCAGACCCTCATTGGGGATGCAGGCATGGCAATGCTTTTTGCAAAGGATGCATCACTCAATGAGTGATAATTTGCTGCTTGTATTTTTTAGGGTAATTACTAGACATTCCAGTGTCTGGTTCTCCTTTGGAAAAGGTCTCTTCAGGTTTGGGAATCGTATTGAAAAGCAAGGTACTAATCGGGGTATTCTAATCCAAGTGTCTCCTTATCCAGGAGGTACAGAACCAGTAATTATAATGTCCACTGTGTATAAACAACTCAAATGTCACATTCTAAACACATTCAATACAATCCCTGGCTCTCGATAGGTTTCGAAGTGGAATAAACCATTTTCGTATGTCAGTTCATCACACTTTAGAGTTTACATCGACAACAACCACCTCTCCAAGTGGGGAAAAAGCACAACTATTTATTTAGTACCAGAATCAGAACGTGGAGATATATATATATATATATAACAAAGGAGCCTGCCCATGCGTCCTCAGAACATGTCTATTCTGGTACACTTCATACAGATACTGATTCTTATAATTACAACTGTGAAAGGTGGTGGGTGCATGATAAGCCATGCTTATTTTAAAATCATTAAGTCCCTGTGACTTAGTGACTTAGTGACTTAAGGCTCTGCACATGGAGGTGCATGGGGTTGTGTGTTTGAGTGAGTGAGTGTTTGCACAGCAAAACGGTTTCGAGTGTATGTTGGTGAGTGACAGACAGAGAAAGAGAGAGGTAGAAAGGTGGCACAGAGATAGCTATAGCTTGGGTGCTATTTTGTTAATTTTGAGAAGTTTGTTTTGTGGCTAGGGTTTTGTTTCAACTTTTGTTTAGTTCGTGTGTCCCCATATCCCCAAATATCTGATACCTTTACAAAGATGTCGTGGACATAGAATGTACAACAATACAGTATGCGTGTTACTTGTTTTCCCAACATTCTCTTTATTGTAAATGTTTCCGTGATCACATAAAAAAAAAAGTTGTTTATGATGCTGCTGTAAACCACATTTGACATTAAAAGATGAAACGTAAGGCGATATTTTAGAACAGTATGTTATGAGAACCAGACATTTAGTTCTTATATAGGGTGTTTGGGAGTAGCCTAATGTCAACAAGTCTGGGAAATGTTTCAGTACTTGCATCCCTTGCAAATGTTATTGCTGGAACATGTAAATTATCTCTTTCAGTGTACAGATGGTTAGGAATTAAAAAAAAAAATAAAGTCTAAGCAGATTCTATTTTTGTTTAAACTCATTTCATTTAGTGTGTGTGTGTGTTTGATAGCACTGGTACGTGCTCTGAATCACATCCACCACGACGGAACCATCAATATCATTACAAGTACTGAAGATGTCCATGACCTACAGGCCATACCAGCTAAGGGTGGGGTCACCTTGAACAAAGGCACTGATTGGCTACACAGCTCTCAAGATGTACAGTGCCTATAGAAAGACTACACCCCTTTCAAAATTCACCTTTTGTTGCCTTATCACCTGGAATTAAAATACATTAAAATAGTTTTTTTCCATTTATCTACACATCTTACCCCACAAATTCCAAGGGAAAAGAATATTCTAGAAATTTGTAGAAAACTAATTAAAAATAAAAACTGAAATAGCTTGGTTGGATAAGTGTCCACCCCCTTTGTAACAGCAATCCTAAATTAGCTAAGGTGTAACCAATCACCTTCAAAATCCCACACCAAGTTAAGTGGCCTCCACCTGTGTTAAATTGTAGTGATTCACATGATTTCAGGATAAATTCAGCAGTTCCTGTAGGTTCCCTCTGCTGGGTAGTGCATTTCAAAGCAAAGACTCCATCATGAGTACCAAGGCAATTTCAAAAGAAATCCATAGCAAAGTTGTTGGAACGCACACATCAGGGGATGGGTATAAAAAAAATTTCAAAGGCCTTGAATGTCCCTTGGAGCAGGTCAAGAATTATTAAGAAGTGGAAGGTGTATGGCACCACCAAGACCCAGCCTAGATCAGGCCTTCCCTCCAAACTGGATAACCAAGCAAGGAGACTGATCAGAGAGGCTACCAAGAGGCCAATGGCAACTTTGCAAGACC
The DNA here is from genome assembly GCF_017654505.1 of Polyodon spathula. NCBI lineage: Eukaryota > Metazoa > Chordata > Actinopteri > Acipenseriformes > Polyodontidae > Polyodon > Polyodon spathula. The sequence goes on along the minus strand of NC_054534.1, from coordinate 106,105,180 downwards.
TACAGGCTTTTACGGCCAAAACTGGTCGAAGTGTGCATGTGACAACAATATCCCAAGCATTCCACAAATGTGGCATGCATGGTATGGTAGCAAGAAGGAAGCCATTACTCAAGAAAGCCCACCTTGAATCCCGTTTGAAGTATGCAAAAAACTCAGGAGATTCTGTAGTCATGTGGCAAAAAGTTCTGTGGTCTGACAAAACTGAAATGGAACATTTTTGCCTACATGCAAAGCATTATGTTTTGCACAAACCCAACACAGCGCCTCACCCAAAGAACACCAATCCTACTGTGAAGCATGGTGTTGGCAGCATCATGTTATGGGGATGTTTCTCATCAACAGGGACTGGGGCACGTGTCAGGATAGAAGGGAAAATGAATGGAGCAAAGTACAGAGAAGTCCTTGAGCAAAACCTGCTGCCCTCTGCAAGAAAGCTGAAACAGGGACGCAAGTTCACCTTTCAGCATGACAACGACCCAAAGCACACAGCCAAAGCTACACTGGAGTGGCTAAGGAACAAAAAGGTAAATGTCCTTTACTGGCCCAGTCAGACACCCGACCTAAATCCAATCAAATTTGCGGCATGACTTGAAGACTGCTGTCCATCAATGTTCCAAGAAACTTGACCGAGCTTGAAAAGTTTTGTAATGAAGAATGGAAAAAAAAAAAATCTCATTTAAATGCATAAAACTGAGGCACTGACAAAAAAAAAAAAAAACTCAAAAGGGGTGTAGACTTTCTATACGCATTGTATTAAAGGATTTTTATGGTGCAACTCTTAGCTTTTGTATAAGAAATTCTCTATTTTTAACAAACATTCCTTAGTAGGATCATATTTTAGGTACCTTATACACAAATACACAGACTTCTCATATATAAAACAAGCTATTAGGCTACTTAACCATTTTTAAAAACATGATTAGTTTAGTTATGTTTATATTAGGCTGGCTATCTGTGATTATTAACAATACATACACACACATTTCATATATATACAGTTCTGGAAAAAATTAAGAGACCACTGCAAAATTATCAGTTTCTCTGGTTTTACTATTTATAGGTATGTGTTTGAGTAAAATGAACATTTTTGTGTTATTCTATAAACTACTGACAACATTTCTCCCAAAGTCCAAAGAAAAATATTGTCATTTAGAGCACTTATTTGCAGAAAATGACAACTGGTCAAAATAAAAAAGATGCAGTGTTGTCAGACCTCGAATAATGCAAAGAAAATAAGTCCATATTCATTTTTAAACAACACAATACTAATATTTTAACTTAGGAAGAGTTCAGAAATCAATATTTGGTGGAATAACCCTGATTTTCAAGCACAGCTTTCATGCGTCTTGGCACGCTCTCCACCAGTCTTTCACATTGATGTTGGGTGACTTTATGCCACTCCTGGTGCAAAAATTCAAGCAGCTCAGCTTTGTTTGATGGCTTGTGACCATCCATCTTCCTCTTACAAATTTACAGTATAATCGTAAATCTCGAAAAACTACTCGCTTCTAAATCTTTTGTAGTCATTTTTGTATTACTTTAGTACAAATACATGTTAACTTGGATTCATATGTTGTTTTTTTCTGACTTTATGTGAACGAAGAGACACAAATTCGCCCGTTTTCTCATTAAATAGTGATATTTTGAAATTTACCTGTCCTGGTCACAAAAGCAAAGTTTGTGGGGAATAATAGCCATTTTCTATACTTTTGAGGCATAAGCAATTAGGAAATAGCATTTACTACCCAGGAACAAAAATTGTGTTACATAGTGTAATTATTAAAATGACGAATACCCACTAACTTACTATTTGCGTAACTTATGAGTTAACAAAAAATAAACCGTGCATGTGTTAAGAATAATTTAAAATAGCTTGCTAAATACTTTATACAATTTTTCGGTTTCAAAAAAAGGCACTCCTAGCCAATGAGTACTACGCACGTGTCAGATACGGTGTTTAAACACGCAGCCGTTTGAGTTATTTTAGGGCCAAAAAAAAAAAACAGCACAGCTTTTCACAAGACTGGGACAAAAAAGAAATCTCCGTCAGACACAGAACATTTGAAATGCCGTCCCAGTGCCTTTTGAAACGACCAAAAAAACATCCCCCTCAAAATAGTTTCAACAAGGTTCTGCCAGCCGTTCTTACCTACCTACAAAATTAAATTAGGGCCCAACCTGGAGTTTTCCATACTTTTAAAAGACACTAAAAAAGATAAATGACATGACTGTTGTAATGTCTACTAACATTTTTTTCATCATAGTCTGCTGTTGCTATGCATTCAAAGATTTTATTCTCAACATGTTTTTGCTGCAAGCGAGTGACTTGAACTTTTTACCTATTGTACAGTGATGGAATACGGCACAACCCTGCCTATGCACAGCGCTGGGCATTTAGTTTCAAAAGATAACATGGGTGATAAACCAGACCTCTGGGATACGAATGAACACTGACTTCTGAAACGTGTCACGTTACATACAGTCAAACCTCTATTTATGAACAGCACTGGAGAAGAATCTTCTGTCTGTGGTGGCCACACTGAAAAACAACAGCATTTATAATTTATTTAGCATTTATTTATAAAGCACCATTTAAAAGACCACGTCCTACCTAAGCACTGAACAAACTGTAACAATGTATGAACAAGTTAAACATCAGAATTATTGTTACTTAGTTATTCAGCTATTTTAAAATCCACACAGCTCTGGGGCTATCCATGTGCAAACAAGGACCACCACTGGATTTGCATAAGCAAGAGTGGAACGTCATTTCAAAGACGAGGGTTGAGGTAGGAAATGTCCTTTCACCCACTGTATGCATATCAAAACTTATACGGTGGAGAAGAAAAAATAAACTACATCCTGTGAATAGTTAGCATGCTTTCCATTATCCTGTGTTTGTCTCCTGACATTTAATTTATTGGATGATGCGTCCCAGTGCACCTGGAAATTCTATATTGGCAGAGGAATCGTATTTTGGCTGAGGGATTTCACTGTGCTTGTACTTGTTTAATGGCCTCAGAGTTACTTTATTATTCAGTTTTAAAAACATCACAATTTATTTACAGTATATGCACTGTAGTCTTAAGCGGTTCTGTTACTTCATAAATTCAAGGTCACTAACACTACACAGTTAAAATGTATGTTAAGTAAACAAATGTAATGGAATGAAACATATTTTACACTATAATTACACCAGTAGCTCCTCACTGCCTACAGTGTAACTACAGAACAACATGTGTACTTACAGGGTAATTAATGCTACTTTAGAGGAACACCTAAAATGCTGAATGAAATCTTTGTAAATAGAAAGAAACACACGTTAGACAAGAGCTGGCATTGGGGTCCAAGGCTTTTTTAGAACAAGTGTGATCACATTTCTCCTTGAAGAAGGTCAAGTTGTTGCTGCATGTCTAATACCCGCTAGGGCATGCAGTGTATTTCTTTACCAGAAATAAAACACCACAAATACTACCACAGCAGCATGCTGGGCCATTCCATGGGAACTGTAGGTATGTTACAATGAGAGATAATTCAAGTTACTGACACTAGAAAGAAAGCAATAGAAACTTACACTTAATGTTTGTTTAGCGTCAAATTCCATTTCCTAATGAGGAAACAGTACCTAAATCATACTGTTTTAAGTCTATTTTAATCTTGGTATCCACTCCATATCAACACGGTTTTATAAAGCATATACACATTTCTGGATTCAAATATAAGAAACTTGCTTTGTTTCTTTAATCTCATTAACTGAAATACATCGTATTACAATGAGTGATAACACAAAAAAGGTGAATTTTGAAGTATTGTCTATTTGATGAAAGGCCCAAGATTTTTGTGGCAACAGGTCTGGTCTACCACTGATATGCAGAAGTTTCCTCAGAAAAGTCTTGGGCTTGTCTGTAGTCTGATAACTGATTACTTAACTTTATATTTTCACAGAATATTGTACTGTCAATCTTTCTGAAGGGCTCAGCTGTGCTCAATAGGCAAGTAACTTGTGAATCATTCGCAAAAACTAACATGTGGTGCTGTCACCCCAAGGCAGTGTGCCCTGCGGAACCTGTGCAGGTTTGCTGAAGTTGCTAGTGCAGGGGAGCAAAGCGCTCCATTACCTTGGGCTGAGGCTCGACTGCGGGAGATCCTGTTTTCCCAGGTGCACAGTTTTGTTTTGACACAGATTTTGGCTCTGATTTTTTCTTCCCGGGAGTCTCATTCTGGAAGAATAAATAAATAAATATAAAATAAATAAATAAATAAATAGACATTCAAAGCATAAATTAATAAATAACCAAAGTGAAATTACTTCACTTTCTTCCAGACTTACTAAAGGCCAGTTGGCCAGCTCAAATCTGGGACTTATTTTTACTTCCCTTAAAAATCTGGAGTTTTATCTGGGGGTGTAGTCCTTCATCTACAGGGTGTGCAGGGGTGTGATAGTTTTCTTAATGATACGATTATTGATACAGTGACCTGTACTGTGTCTGTATTGAAAATCCAAGAATAAAATGTATTACTAGCTTTTCAATCTCTGTGTAAAGCATGTCTTTGTCACGCCCGCTGGAAGCGAGCCAGAGAACCAAGCGCAGGCGGTTTATTGTTGATCATCGCAGTTAATTTAACGATGGAAGACAACACAATGAAATTCAATCTGTGCCTTCATGTTTAAAATCCATAGTGTGTCCAAAATGGGTTTGTTTCCCTCGCATCAAGGGCTTGCTTTAAATTGTTGCTAATAGTCATGTTACTAAAAGGCACAAATTAAGTACCGGTACTTAGAGGAATACAAACAAAACTAATTTTAAACAACACCATCAGACCGACCACACGTTAGTTTAGCACAGGGTTCATACACTTATGCAAGAAATTTGGGCAAGTGTTGCATATGTTTTTGTTTGGCACCACGGGCACTGGACAGCATTGGCTAAGTTATCAATACTGTAAGCATACCACCAGCAGTACTGACAGCATCACGCCCCATTCTTTGTGCCACAATCAGCTCGTCCTTCATGTTTTCAACAATGAGCTGGTTGTTGACAGAGCAGCCGTTCCGCCACTCCTGTCCATGTGAAAGGATCAAAATCATCTTGATGACTGTCTGAACCTTCTCAGACTCACTTTTTCCATTCATGAGATAAGCAAGGAAGACATCACGCCTTTCTGTGTCAGTGTTAAACTCCTTGAACACTGACAACTGATGACTAACCACTTCACTGAGAAAATCCTGGTTCTGCCAGTCACAGTTGCTTGTTTAAGATCGGCCAGTTTATGCAGGACTCTCTTGAAGTTTGCTATGCAACCCTCTTTGGCACTGGCCACAGCAGTGGGGTCAAAGCAAGAGAGGTTTCATGCCATCACATACTTTAAAGGACACTTGGCCAACGGCTTTGAGGTAGCGGTTAATAGGCACTTCTTACATTCCATGTGAAATTCTAGCACTCTTTTCTCTTATATTTTCTTCAAAGCTACCATTTCCTTCAACTATTAAAAACCAGAGTAATACATCAATAGCTGCCATCTTTCAATATGCCTTGCAAGACATTGTAAACATCCGGTTCATAGACCATATAAAACGAACCGAGTGCATTTGCAAACTGCATTGTGAACACAAACGGACTTGGTCCTGAAAAAAACGAAAGGGGAAAAAAAAACAAAAAAAAACACTTTAGCTCACATGCACATTCTTTCATGATGGTTTTTCATTTCCCTATGTTTAGTAATGTGTACAGTAACCAAAGAGAGCCCACTTCTCAAATACAAAAAAGTGGCTAAACAAAGCCTTTCAATATATGCTGTTGTATTATTTCAGTCATTTAACATGCATACGTTGGTGTGCTTATGAGAATTTACATACTGCATTCAGGATTTGAAAACGTATGTAAACAAATGATACGTTTATTGATATGTTTTTTTTTTGTTTTTTTTTACAACCAAACCCACAACCAAGTCAGCACCAATCGTACTGCTGATACAAATGAGTCCTGTAAAGACTGTGAATGGCATTTCTGACCATGTATCCCAAATCAAAATGTTAGACAATTCAATCCCGTTGTATCTGGGTATCCATTGGTGCATCTTTTTACAATGCAGTCACAGCATCGGACAAACACCTGCTGTCTTGCAAACTATTACTGTGAGACTGAATCTGAGGGCAACTAAATTTTCAATTCAACAAAAAAGCTGCTGTTTTATCTGCAAGTCTGGGAAACTTACATTTGTTTCACTGTCATGAAGTCAGATTATGTCTTTCTTCCACTCCACTAGTTGTCAATTTTGTTTATTACCAACAGCACTTTAATACGTACTTTCAGATGCTGACTGAGCAGAAAATACGACATGCGGCGGGAAAGTTCAGACAAGTTCAATTATGCCGTTATCGGGGATAACGTAACCGTGCGTGCTGCGCTTGTAACACTGCGGCATTCTATGGAGCAGCATCTGGATTGGGATTTTTTTTTAGAAAATGCTAACAAAGTTTGCTGTCGATACTTGCAAAAAAAAAAGACCACCCTGATGCATATCACCATGTTCTTCACTGTTAATAATTTGCAGTAATGCAGCCTGCCTGTACTGCACATTTCTGCACTGGCATTACTTTTTTGCATCCAATTAATTCTGAAGCACTTGACACTTTGGAATTCTAAAAGTTTTCTTCACGTCTTTTTTTTTTTGCAAATACACATATTGCTCAATTCATTTGACTCATTTAAATCCAACTACTATCCCAAACACTGCAGACATTTAAATTATTAATTAAAAAAATTAAATAAATAAAAATAAAATCCTATTCATTTAACTATGAAATCCAATTACAGTTAAAACAAATCTTCAGACAATGCAGCTAGCCACCCCACTTGTAGACTGAGCCTGCGGCCTCCAGCCCAAAGGCACCTCAGCAATCCACGAAGCTGACTATTTCAAATTTACTCAGTGCACCAGAACAGGGGGGAATTCAAGAAGACTACAAACTAATAAAACTGGGAAAACTGCACAGAATGAATCGCATAATGACACAAATGCTCAGCTGTTATCCCCCTACCCCTGAGCTAAAATCAATGCTAAATATCAGCTATGAGCATTGACCTGGTTAAATCTTTGCTTGGCATGATTTCAACTTGGATCGAATCTGTAAGTCTCACACACACACACACACGCTGGCTCTACTGTTTAGCACAAAGGCCAGGTGCAATGAAAGACTGAGTGGCAGGGGAGGGAGGGAGGAGAATTCAAAGTACCTGCCTCACATTCTTCAGGAGAGGAACATGTATGAGCTCTGGGAGCATATTTCTGGCCAAGAGAGCTGCTCATGAATTACCAAGCTTGCGTGTAGATTACAGAGCAGAAATCCGATCATTATACTCGATACCCTGTGTTTTACCAGCACCAAAACCAGATGGGGTGTGAAAGAAAAAGATTAGGAGAGTCAATGAGCCCTTCCTTTTAGAAGTGCTTGAAAATGTGCATTGTAAAAACAGCAGACGGTAAATACAAATTGTCTTCACCCAGTGTTTAATCCACAAAATTGGGGTCAATAAGGACACACGTATCTGCGATACAGCTGCTACAACATAATGTTGATTATAAAACAGCTATGATAATGTTTGGGTACAGTATACCAAAGGAGAAACGTCACCTGATTTTGGTGCTTGGTATAGGATACACAGTATCCCCCATGTTACCTGCAAAAACAAGCTAGGTGGCATCCTTCTAGTATTTGATGCTGAATTCAGAAGCATAAATAACTGAATGATCAAAGTATCTAGTTACAATGTGAGGTATCTACGTGAGCATCCTCAATTATAACTTTAAAATGAATATTAACCAATATGTTAACCACACGCTCCAGTTCCACAAACGCGTACTGCAGGAACAAATCAATCTTTGGAAATCTTTGGTTTTTGGTGGCAATCAGAACGCTACAGAAATTCAGAGCACACAGGTCATCTACAGATATCTCAAATGATTATTTTTTCACTGAATGTGACGGCAAGGCAAAATGTCTGATTTGCAGTGCTGAGGTTGCAGTTACTAAAGATTATAACTAGGGCTTTTGTTTTTATTAATTTAATTTTTCAGTGTATTTAATGAATTTTAAAGCTTTATGTAATTAACCCCCCCCCCCCCACACTGCCTAGCTACACTGGGAAAGGTAGTTTGTTTTGTTTTTTAAATGGGAAAGGGGTGGTAAATGTGAAATGAGTAACCATTTCTACTGTTTTTCCAGTCTTTTCCCTATACACTGATTTCATATTTTTTTTTGTATCAGGGGTGTTTTATCGGTTAAAACCGAATACTAGAAACCTAATTATAAAACATAGAACTACATTATGACATGCTGTACAAAGCAAAGCATTCTGAGTTTACTGGAAAGGCTTGTGCCGACAGTCTCAATTTGTTTTTTTCTGAAAATAAAGTGCTGTGGAGCCCAGTTTTATTGTTAGCAAAGAAATTGCATGTGCTGCGAAACCTCTTTTAGATAAAACAGCCGATGTAGTATGCCCTGAAAAAAGTGGAAAATCTTCCAACGTTAGTCTCATAACATGTTCCTGAGCGAATTACCGAAGATGGCAGGTAATATTAAACCAGCTTAAAGAAAAAGCCACGAGTTTTGTACATTTTCAGTCCCCTTAGCTGAGTGCACAGATGTCGTTGACACAGAACAGCTTGTAATTTTTCTAAGAGGAATAACCCTGTTTCGTGCCTTGTTAAAGGAGTTAGAATCACAGTATGATGATTTGATGGATTTTACCCGTGTATGATGGCTGATTTGTGGGGCAATGCTGAAGCAGTTTTCACTTGCACTAAATAACACCGGACTTCAAGTCGGAATGAGAAAAACATCTTGTGGAGCTCACTAATCCAAAATGGCTACTAGAACTTGTGTAAAACATCTTGTGGAGCTCACTAATCCAAAATGGCTACTAGAACTTGTGTTTCTTGTTAACCACACCGAGGAAAATCAACATTTTAAACAAGAAACTCAAGGGCCAAAGCAGATCGTAACACTAATGGATGAATTAAGGAACTTTCAAAAGCAAAGCTGAATTTGTGGCAATTACATGTCAAACCGAAATTGTGTTCACTTCACTGCGTGTCGAGAGTTACACAAGATTCATTTGATGATGAAGACAAGCACTGCAGTGAAAAACTAGCAAACCTGAAAAAATAATTTTGATTGTCGATTCCAAGACTTCCAGTCTCATCAAAACATCTTTTAGTTATTTGCAAACCCATTTATCTGTAATGTGACAACAGCCCAGCCAGATGTTCAAATGGAACTGATTGATTATACATTCAACAAAGTGCCACAGCAAGATTTCTACCAGTATGTTCCAGGCAACGAGTTCCCCAAACTGTCAGAACCTTTTTGGAAGCACTTACATTTGCGAGCAGCTCTTTGACAATGAAACTTAACAAATCAAAACACGATGCTTACAGATGAACATTTGGCTGCTGTATTGCGAGTGGCCTCAGCTAAGGACATACCTCCAGATATCAAGGCACTGGCACAAAAAAAGAAATGCCAAGTGTCTGTACAGAAGTCATAAAACAATGCATACGGCACCGTTTATTAAATCACCTGCCAGTGTCTTTCACAGCCTGCCAGTATCTTTTCAGTGGTGTTAAAAATGTTTTATTTTGAAATATAAGTTAAATAGTGAGATTTAAGCCCCGAACACACTGCCTGATGCGACCGTCGCATCTCAATGGAGGAGGTCACGTCATACACTGCCCGACTGAAATAGAAGGAAAGGATGCACAATTTGCGACTTTCTGATGTTTGACCTGCCCTGGATGCACAAAGTACAGCGGCAATGGGGCAAATCAATGACAGTAAGCGAAAACATAAGGCTATGACAGTAATATCTACAATTTTGGCTAGAAGGCAGCATGATTGTGGAAACCACATTTGATTAGAGATATGCATATATAATCTCCCTCTCTCTATTAATATATATTCAGGTAGAAGTAACCCAAAAATGCACAAAGAAAAACATGCAATGAGAATGACTGTTCGCACAATTGATAACCCAACATATATTATTACAGAAATAGCTGAAAGGCAGCTGCAGCCACATGTTGAAAGCTTACCTAGCTGTGTTAAAGATACAACACATTTTCGGAAAAAGATTAATATAAAAGGTTAAACTTCCACAGAACACCATTGTATTTTGCATGGATGTAAAATCCCTTTACCCCAGTGTTCCCAGGTAAGACACTTTAGAAGCATGTAAAGAAGCAATGGAAAACAGAGTAGAAGAAATAGTAAATCAAGAGTTTTAAAAAATAGTTATTTTACATTTGGAAACAGAAGGTACAAACAGAATGATGGCACAGCAATAGGCTCAAAATTAGGTATGCATTTTACCAGCATGCATACGAATGGGCAAATGGGAGGAAATGTTATTGAGTAAACTAGATAAGAAACCATTAGAATACATCAGATATGTGGAGGACATGTTAATACGGGCACATGGTGAAAAATCTCTTGTACAGTTTCATAAATGAGCACATTATACCCACCCTAACATTTCGGTGGATTGAAGATGGACAAAATCTGAAATTGAATTCTTAGACACCTTGGTTAAACTTGATCAAGGATCTATTAAAACAGATCTTTACTCGAAACCTACTGACATGCATCAGTACCTACACATGTCATCTGCACATCCCATCCATACTAAAAGAGCCATTCCTAAAGGACTGGGTATAAGGATAAAAATAATCTGTTCTGATGAAAATGACTTCAAAAAACAGAAAGGAATTAAAAATAAATATGAAGAGGATATAAAGAACAAATTGAGAGACAATTGAGAAAAGTTGACATTCAAGAGGAATTAACTACTTGATTATAAGAAAAGGGAAGAGAGGGTTAAGAGTACCATTAATTATTACATAATTACATATTCTAAATTACCCAATAATTCAAAAATAGTTTGTAAGCATTTACGAATACTTCATAATTCAGAAAAAATGAAAAAAAATTATATATATTTCAGAAAGCACCAATCGTTGCTTTTAGAAGGGATTTTGGCTGACATTTTAGTCCACAGTAAACAAAAAGGGGTCATAGATACATTAAGGGACACTGCAACCTGTAAAGGCACATGTAAAGAGTGCAAATATATTGGTAAAGATAAAAGTGAAATAACAAATAAAGAAAAAACATTCAGTCTTAAATCTATCATTCAAGGATAGCACCTTGTATATTGTATATTTTTGCATAAAATGTACTATTAAATATGTAGGAGACAGGTACATCATTATATAGATGAATACAGAACCACTTAAATAATAAAAAGAACATAAACCAACAGTTCAGCACTTCATCCATGGTGTGTGTCCTCCTTGTGACCTAAAGTGTGTGGCTGTAGAAAAAATAAAATTAGATAATGTACAATACAGAAAGAAAAAAAATGATAAATAGACTAGATACCATGATGCCTGAAGGTTTAAACAGAAAGGAAAGGTAGATTGTTACATGATTAGCTTCATTGGTTTGTATATAATGTCCGTGAAACATCTTTTGAAAACAAGCCCTTACAGCCCCATAAGCATTGTACTTTAACTATCAGACAAACTATTTACAGAATACAGTACTTAAACTGCTGCTATAACTATGAGTCATCTATTATTAACAGTGTTTTAATTAAAGTATACCACATTATGTTTTTATTTACAATGAAGGGAACCATACTGTGTTGCCCAAATGCTTATAATGAAAACATGTATTATGTGTTTCCTTAATTGTAAATAAAAATTTAATCTGGTACAATTTAATTAAAACGCTATTATATCTGCCTATTTTTGTACTATAAAATACATTAAGTACTATGTCGATTAATTGATTGAAACCATTCCTAGGAAACGTGCAGTGGAGGTAATGTGTTTTGTATAATAGTACATTGGCCTACACACAATTTCTATGTTTTTAGGTATTATGTATAACAATTGTTTTTATTTTATTTTATTTTTTTTTTAATAGTGCAGCCCACCCAGTGAACAGTCTTATCTTAACTGGTCCTTGCTGCCACATGATTTTGACACCCCTGATCTACAGTGTTTTCCTCAGGTTTGTCAGTGTACCATCCTGTCCAGTACAACCCCACAGTACAGAGGTTCTGTGCTTACATACAACAGTGCAAGGTGTTGGGTTGAGGATTTACCTCATACACAAATATACATTTTTTTGTATATTTTTAATGCTAAATCATGTTATTTATGTTATAGGTTAGTTAAATTATTTTGGTTAAAAAACAAATAAATAAATGTTAAGGCCTAGTCTGTACTGTGAAGTATGTGTGGAGCCCTTGTATTAGCAAAGAGTGAAGCGGGTACAATTGAGGGGCAACTGTTGTCACCTAGTTGAATCTGTACAATGTTTTTTATGTAGTACAATGTATACATATGTTTGACAAACCATGTAAATCACCATGTTTAATGATATCTGTATATTAATAAATAACTACTAAATAAGACGGATTTTTAAAGTTGCCTTACCTGAAGATTGAAAAATAACGACTTGACTAACACGAGATAGCTTTATAGTAAGGCTTTCTGGTTTTCGTTTTTTTCGTCCGACTTTTATCCTCTCCTTTACAAATTCAATGGATTCCTATTCAGGTATTAGTCATTACTGTTGATTACAATAAAAACATTTTATACAACATATTCTAATGACACAGGTTGGGGAAAAGTATGTCCAAATTGAGTGGATTTTCCAAAACTCTAAACCACTCAACCATAAAACAAAGACTATAACTGTCGTTATGCCTGTAACCATAGCTTACTTTTCTAAATATGTCTATAAACTATAGAAGTGTGTATGTATGTATATATATATATATATATATATATATATATATATATATATATATATATATATATATATATATATATATAACTATTTTATTTATTTTTTTTAAGATTTTCAATTTGTACAGTAATACACTTGTTTAAAGTCACAGGTTTTTATGGGATCCTTCAAATGAAGAATATTTCTAACAGGATAAAAGTAGACAACCCCTATGTCTGAACATTTGGGCAAACTAAATGGTTTTTGCTTTACAGGGCTGTATTTATGTATGTACATATATATGACTTGAAGTGTACGGCTTAATATAGTATTCATTGCTATAAGCACCCCAAACTAAGGTATGGTAAATAACTACTTAAAACTATAAGAAAAAGTGTATGCACAAAATCACTGGTCTGTTTGAACTGCATACACAGCCTTGCATACATAAGCATTTAATTATTTTAAGTGAGTGACTCCAACCTGGTTATGCACCTGCATTATGAGATACATTACCATTCCAGAAAAAATGTATTCATTGTTTGAAAATGTTTTTTGTAGTGCCCCATGTTAGCCAAGGAAAATTTGAAATGTCTGAACATAAGTACATCAAGGGAAAACTAATTGTAATTTAACTGGACATGAATTGTTTAAACAGAGAAATAAATAATATATAAATGGAAGAACATCAGGACCATTTTCTTCCCCCCAGAACTTAAAAAAAGCAGAACACACCAAGAGATCAGGTGGTAGTGCTGATTCCAAAATGACAGCACTAAGAGCCCTTAGCATACATGCATGATGCAGTGAAACCCAGGACCAGTCAAGACAGCCTCAGCCTATCCCTGGTAATATTGAAAGTGACTATAATTTACCTTAGTGAAGGAGAAACAGCAAAATAACTGGACCCAGTGAAACATTTGGAAAATATAGAAGATCAGCACAAAAAGAACTGCCTGCTGAAAAACAGGCAGTGGTGGCTCGATTTCAGTTGCTAGTGTGCTATACAGTATGAGTAAAGAAATGAAAGAAAAACACGAAAACACACTAATTACTGTTTCTTATACAAAAACAACTGACGATATTTAACTATTACGACAACTGTAATGCATGTTTATTAATTCATACATTGTATTTAATCAAATTAATCTATTTAGTCTAATTTAAAATATTGTATTTCACTTAATGTTTCTATTTTGTTTATGAATGTACTGTATTTGATTATAAATGAAAGCATTTTGTTTTTTAATTGAGTGATTAGTAATACATATCTATTATACACAAGGCAGTTTGTCGGAGTTCTCTTTTGAAGGTGTGTATATTTAGAACACAAAAATAAATCTAATTATAATAACTATCTTCTTTTTATTAACTTAAGTGATTGCTTGAAGCTACCAGCTCCAGCAGAATTGAAATACTGTTTGTATTTTTCTTTAATTTCCTTTGAGGCAGAAAAGAATTCAGGACACTATCTTCTCTCCTTGAACCTGAAACTACTGGACCTGTCCCTGCATCTTCCTGGTCAGTGCTTCCAGGTGCAGTGTAAAGCACACTTCTGGTGGAGTTGCTCCTCAAGCAATTGTGCAAAGCACATGCAGCCAGTGTTAATATTTCTACTTTATCTGGAGCAAGTCCAATTGGTCTCTGGAAAATCCACCAGTGGCTTGCCAGTATTCCGAAGCCATTCTCCACGCAGCCACTTGCCCTAGAGAGACGACAGGTAAAGACACTCGTCTGTTCACCCAGGTTTGCTAGCGAGTAGGGCTTCATCAGGTAAGGTTTAAGTGCAAAGGCCTCATCTGCCACCACTACGGTCAATAATTACGTTTGCTATCCAAGGCCCCAATGCATTGTGGAAAGTTCCAAATGTCCTAAAATTGAGCATACAGGCACCCACTCTTGAGTTTGTGGAGTTCTGAGGTATTCTTCCCTAAGCCCACTCACTGTACAATGCCCGACATGTTTCCAAAGCAGCCTTTCTGACTGTATTTCGGCTGACACAGAACTGGAATGTTTCCACTGTTGCCAGAAATCTCAGTGTTATCGCTACACGCTCACCTCACTTCTGTTATTGCTGCTAGCATTACTGTATCTTTTTTTTTTTTATTTTACCTTCAGCAATGGAGAGAAGAGCATGAAAAGTGTACTTATCCATTTGAAGCATGGATTTTAAGCCATCTGTGTCTTCTGCAGCAAACTCCTTTAGAAGTGTTTAAAGCAAACATGTTTTTCATGGCGAAGTAGCCAATTTCTTGCCCAAATGTCTTTTTTTTTCTTCAACACACACTGCAACAATGCAGGCAGCTGCAAACTTTCTTTTTCTTCCATTTCTACTTTTACTGTTATGTTTTTAAAAGTTGTCATGACAACCATAACTGTAAAACAAGCTTAAATATTATTGGTTCATCTCTCAAGTTTCCTGAAAAAGTTGTCATTCAAAGTTGTCTGGCATTACATAGAAGTCGAAGCAACTTCGTTACCAGCAACTATTTTGATGCAACAGTTGCCAGGAAAAGTTGCCTTGTGTTACACTGGCTGTCTTAAGAGGACATGTTGAAAATTGGAGCTGGTGTGTCTACCTGGGACCATGTTTTGACAAACAAACGATATGTAAGAAACTTCTTAAACGTTACTTTCAACTATCAAGTTCAGTAGCATGAATGCTAAAGTGCTACAGTGACTGTGTACATCACCATATAGAAACCTGCAGCTTTACTGGACAATAAAGTTACCTCAGGGTATAAAAGCAAGGACCCTTCCATTAAGAAATTAAAAGCAAAGATTAAAAGGTTAAATAATGATTTGGGGACTATGTTAACAAATATTTGAAAAGAAACAGTGTTTGCAGGGCGCCGAAGATTTGCCACTCACCCACCCCCTTCACAAAACATTGCATTAGAGACTTAGGGTCGTATTTACTAGTATCAGAATGGTGAGTATTTGGTTAAACTATACCTTTCTATATATTCTTTCCATCAAAAATTCAATTATAAATATAGTATTTTAAAATGTACAATTCCCAAGATCAGCTAGTTTGTTTATTTGCTGCATAATTGCAAATCTGAGTCCCATTTGTACGTCTCCCCTCCATTTCAAACTTATAAATGTTAGCAATTTATTCAATGTCATATTTACTTTAGATTCCCCCCCCCCCCCCCCGCTATTAACCAATCTATTTTATATAGCACCTTTCATAGTGGATCAACAACTACTTTTTTATTACTTTATTTTTAAATAAAGGTTGTGTTACCATTCAGAATAACAGTCAATGACGTTGTTAGAAAAGTACTGTCTACTGTAGAATCCCAATGTTTCAAATCTATAATTAGGGATTATGATTTTTGGCGTTTTACTCCGGCTTTTATACTATCTCCTTTAAGAATTGAATTGATACCTTTATGTATCTCAATTACAACTGAGAAACGTGTTATGATAAAGTAAAGTTTTTTCTGTGAAAAAACATTGCAGTTAAAATAAAGTAATTGCACTCTGTCCGAAAACTAATTCACGTGTCCTTTACACAGCACATTTAAATGAACTCCCTTCCAGCACTCACTCTTGTCCTACAGTACTCAATTCGACCGTGCGGGTGTGTATTCTACATGTCAATGTTTTTGGTAAATTATATTTCTAATGGTAACTAAGATTTATTAATTAATTATTTTTTTAATTCACTTTTCCCTAAGTTAGTAACAATATTTAATAAAACAAACAAATCACTAAAATGAGGCTTATGTTGCACATGTCCAGTAAAAAAATAAATGTTTGTTTTAAAACAGTGCTCCATGCAAGATATTCTCTTTACAACCCACAATAATACTCACAAAGGCTCCCCCGACCTAGTGTCCGGAAGGTTTGTAGTCTCTTCCCCAAAGACATTCTGCTAAATTTTGCTGAATGGAACCTACACCAGTGTCTTCAAGAGAAGATGATTGATGTACAAAGACAAGTGGACCAGCAAAACTGGACTGGAACCGACAATTCTCATCGTTTTGTGTTTCATCGCCTCTGTCCAGTCTTATAGCAACTGTGGCCTTGAGTTCAAGCTGTTAGTCTATGACTTTTGATACATCAACCTCGCATACTCCTGCTTGTGACTGCAGTTGGCACTCTTCCTTGTTCTACTATGAAAGGACCCAATCCTCAGGCAAATGCTAAGGAACTGGTTTGATGAATATAAACAGGATCACAAGACATTAGAATTATCAGCGGAACTCTAAGCGTTATACTGATTGATTGATTGACTGATTGACTGGTTTTAACCCTTCGATTATTTTCACCAAATGATGACATTCAACAACTTTGTGAACTGCATAACTGACTCACTTCTTTATTTACTAATCTATCCACTTTACTTTATCTAGCTTTACTTTAACAGAGTTGTTACACATTTGTTTGTGATAAACCATCATATATTTGTAATTTAAGTAATGGGGCTGGGTTGAATAAGCATAGTTAATGTGTCCTTCTCGTTGCACAAGGGAAGTCTATTCAAATTACATTATCTGGGGCTACATTATTGGGGTTCTCATACTCCTTTGGTCAAATTTAGGGGAGGATGGTCTCATATAATCTATAGATAAGTGATCCTCGAGATATCCCCTCTATTCATCACCACAGGCAAAACTCAGACACTGAATGGTCTTTCCCACCTCCAACCTGACACCTAGTGGTCCTTATGTGTAATCACCATGTATTGAAAATTAACCCCACCTATAATGCATCTGATACCAGATTCTAAATCCTGCCACAATGTGTAATTGTTTACACTGAGGAAAAGAATTTCTGAACCTAGACAGAAAACTCAAAGTAAGAATCACTCTGTTGAACAATCCAAAAAATAACAGAGGGAGAGAGCGAGAGATTGTTCCATAGAGTTGCTGCTGTATTCAGAATAAAATAACACACCAAATAGCAACCTAAACATTCTAAAATGGTTTAATTCTAACAAATATTTAACATCATTAAAAATGATGTGAACAGTGCAACTGATCCAGAGTGCTGCTGCTACAAGAATATTGCCAAGTACAAATCAAACTGAACACGTTACACCTGTCTTAGAAACTGAGCATTGGACACCTTTCAAATATCTGGTTATTTAAGATTTTTCTGTCAACCTTCAAGGCTGTCTGGGGAACTGGCCCTAAATATTTCAGACTTGCTACAACTTTTCTCTCTAGACGTCAGCTTAGCTCTTCAAGCTGGATCATCCCCTGACCAGGCGTGTCACTCTGGGAGGTCAGAGTTTCTCCACTTGTGCTCCCTAGACTTTGGAACTCACTGCCACTAGTTGTGAGAGGCTCTCCTTCTTTTGTGAAATGTAAAGCACTGCTAAACACTTCTGTTTTTCCTAGCTTTTGGTAATACAGAGATTATTAATTTTATGAATGTCAATTGTTTTGTAATGTTTGTAATCATGCTATTTTAGTTATGACATTGTACTTTTCATTTGTTTCTATTTTAATTTTTATATATTGTATTTTTCCCGTAAAGCGCTTTGAAGTGACACTAAAGGCGCTATATAACAATACATCGATTGATTGACTGAAAGATTGTAACATGGACAAGAAAAAATAGAAAATACATTCCAGCAATGTAGAATCTTTGCACTATACAGATTTTTTTATTGTTATTTGTTAGAATTAAAATGTAGAACATTTAGGTGTTAGTTTATTCTAAATACAGCAAAGCAAAAATGACGGTATACTGTGAAGCTGATGTGGTATTGTAGCTTTAACTGGCAGATGGATGCACACCGTGGCAGTGCTGCTCACTGCTTGAGTTAGGCTGCCTTTTCGCATGTTCTTCAGATCAGGTTTGGGTTAAGTGAATTTTCTGGATCACGATGGGGTCAAGCGCAAGACAACCCCACCCTGAACACAAACAGATTTCAGGTTCTAAAGAGTTTAATTAACCCCACCTCGATGGGGTCGAGCCCACCACCACTCATTAGCAACAGTTTAAAACTATTTTCTTTTTGTTCTCAATCTTGGGTTGTTTTACCTTATTTGGAGCCGATCAGATATGAATAATTGTCTGTCTGTTCTTCCTGGTGGACATCTTGAAAGGCACAAGAAAACTTTAGTCTCCAAGTAACCAAATTACTTATTGATGGATTTAGAGGTAGAGTTAATGCTTTTTGTAAATGGAAGAGATTAATGTTACGTATCTTACTTCGAAAATCTGTTTGATTGGTACTTTAGAAGTAGTATCATCTACAAAGATGGGTCATTTCAACTTTTGGAAACTGAACATGTGATAAGCATCAGATTAGTCATATGGTATTATACTTAAAACAAAAAAGCCTCAAAGTCGGCATATCCCATACCTTCTGGTGACTTTACTTGATCATAGCAGTCATTTGTTTTATTTTTATGTTTTTTTCAAGGTGGCCTTAAAAGGTACACAACCATTTCAAATCACGTAACCACTGTACACTTCAGTGTGCTCTGTCCCCAAATTGAATCACTTAACCCACTGACCATAAATAAATGCAATTCTATCTGAAGTAAGATGTCTTGTATTTTTATTTATGTTTTATTAGAAGAGTAAGAAAATTACCCACTCAGCCCATTTAGGTGATAATCAAAACTGAACCAATTTTAAAACACTTATAAAAAAGTCAATTACTTAAAGATAGTAAAAACAAACAAAATCATCTGCAACATTATTTTATTTAAATTTCTAATTTACACGAGTAAAAATCTCAGAACTACAGTTTATGCCCTCACATGTTGGAGGCGAGGTACATGAGAAATTATATATATTAGGGCTGTCAACTAATTGCAGTTAACTTTTGCGACTAACGCACATACAGTTAACATGCATCAATTGGCCTCTGTCTTGACCCTCTCAGCATACCGTAATTCATTCCCTTGGGCACTATTAATATACTCCAGTGCATGCAACACAATAAGAGCAGTTGTTTGGACAGAAAGTTATGGAACTGCATTATGGAGGAAAGCACTACAAGTGAAGGACTTATGAATGGGGAGGTGTTTTTTTTTTTTTTTTTTTTTTACAATCTGACAGTTCATTGGATAGAAATACTGTTACTTGTATCTGTTAGTTCCAGTACCACAGAATGTAATACTTGTAATATATACTGGGCTAATTTCAGTAGGACACCCTGTATAACTAGCGTTCTGCATTTTCAGTTTTTATCTTACATTTCTTCCAGGAATCAGTACACACACTTTACATGTGGAATATGATGCGTAGCATTTCTGGTTTCTGATAAAGTTTAATGTCTCTGGCATGTATAACGAAGCAAAATCTTTGCAAGTCAAGGCCACATTTTCCCAAGTTAGTTGGTACTTTAAGAATGTTTGGGCAATCGCTGTGCTGATAGAGCTATCTACAGAAGGTACGACTGTGACATCAGCACGAAACAAGCAAGGTTTATTCATTCGCCTTGAAATCATAAAATGTACAGAACTAGACAGTCCAAGGCATCGGGAGGCGTGTCAAATCACATTGGACATTTCCATCAATGCGTTCCACAAATTTATCAAGTACCAACTAAAGCATCATAATTTTCTGTCAAATATTTACCATTGTCGCCTTTAGGCAGTGTTTAGCTGATGGACAGTACTGTTGCACAAAGTCACCAATACATGCCCCTCTGCAATAAACAGTGGCTGTCCAGCAAAGCAGAGCTCTGACCGACTCACTAACATAGTCAATCCCTCCAGAACTACAGGTCCTGTCTCCCTTTCCTCTCTAAAACCTTCAAGCGAGCTGTACATCACCAGCTCTCTGCTTTCCTGTCAAAACATTCTCTGCTCGAGCCCCTCCAATCTGGTTTTCGCCCGGCACACTCCAATAAAACAGCTCTACTCTCCTCTGTACTAATTCTCCTTGAGCTCTCTGCTTCCTTTGAAACAGTCAACCACTCTTCTCCTGTCCTCCCTCGCTGACCTGGGACTCTACGGCACTGCTCTTGCCTGGTTCTCCTCCTACCTCTCCTATCTCATGTTCCAGGTGTCCTGGCATGGCTCACCCTCTGCTTCTTGCTCTCGACAAGTGTCCCCCCAAGGCTCAGTCCTGTTTTTTCTCTACAACCGCTCCCTGGGTCGCCTCATATCTTCTTGAATCATTTCTATACTGATGATGCCCAGATCTTCCTCTCCTTTCCCCCTTCTGACTGACATTTCCTCACGTCTCTCTACATGCCTCTCGGCCATGAAAAAGCAGTCTGAGTAAATGCTGGGGCTTAAATAAATGAGTTGCAAGATTAATTGTGATTATTTTTTTTAATTGCTTGACAGCCCTAATTATATATTTATATTACATACAAGGCTCAAAGTTAATATATATTTGACAACATTTTGCTATTCAAAACTCAATCTGCCTCGAAAACCTGGATCCAACAACTTCAGCTTATCAAAAAGGGTATATAGTTAGGTATACATCAGAAATGTATGGTGTTGTACTATTTTAACAGATATCAGCTCGTGCAGTTTGGGAACATAGTTCTGTCTGCTCAAGCTGTGGAAAAGTATTTATGTTATAATAATAAGAGACGCCCTACACACGCAACGTATTAGCTTATTATAAATCATCATAAGGTGTACTTTTTAAACTTTACAACTATGTTGTATGTTTTTTGTTTTTATTTACTGGAACTCAGCAATTGGTTGATTTCTTAGAAATGATTATTAATTAACATATTGGGACAGAGATTTATGAAAGTGTTTTGAGAAGAAAATAAGTGTTCACATTTCTGACAACAAGCAACAGTTTAGGAAACTAAACCCAGTCGCCAACTCTGCTACACAGTAAACAATAATAACAAAAAAGGGACGCTTACTTTCTGTGGTGTTTTTGGTGGGGAGCCCTTCTCCTTTTCTTCCTCCTCATCATCGTCATATTCATCATCGTCGTCATCCCTGAAAAAAAAAGGAACGGAAATTGTGTTGTGTCTTTGCACGTTCTACAGTCTATTTACCAAACACACACATTTCGTCCATGTCTCTACTGTAGTATTGCCTTACTCGCTGGAAAGAGAAAGTTAAACATAAGATATCTTACACAGCCCCCTACCAGGATAAGCGAAGAAATAAAATATATTTTGATAATGTTCTTACTCATCATCATCATCCTCTTCTTCATCCTCATCTTCTACCTCTTTATCAAACTTCAGCTTCTTCTGCAAGAAACCACAGAAATGTTAAGATCAGACCCTGACCCATGAACTGATACCGTGGCACACTGGCAAAGAGCTTACAACAGGGTAGAGTACAACGTTGCATATCCGACCCCCTGTGGACTGGGGTATAGGTGGGTATGTGACAAAGTCGGATTTGCGAACATCTATAGAAAAATCATTCACACATCCATAAATGATTAGTGAACAAAAATAATTGCTTTAAAACAGACAATTATTTCGCTTTAAAAGTAAGCAAACGTAAACAAGATTAATTAGGTTACAAATACACAGTGTTGCTATGTGGTTTGCTATAAGCCATCTCCACGCAAAGCTTTTAAAAAAAAAAAAAAAAAAAAACAAAAACAGTAAATGTACATTAACCTGCAACTGATGGCTTCTTTAACTCTAGAAGTCCTTGCCTCCCTGGTTCTACTTTCGTAATATCTCTGTCACAGTACTTTGCGTTCTTTCTTGGTATTGCCAACAGCCTATTGAATATTGCTTCGGCTACTTTAAAAAAAACAGCCGGTAAATATTGAGTTTATGAAACTTGCTTTGTTTAATTGAAATGCATTTAAAAGCTACAACACGCTGCCAATATCTGCAAGCATACGCGCCATCCCATAAACACATTGCACAAAAAAAAAAAAAAAAGCTTTCTCGACTGGTGTATTGAAACGTCACTGCTACACGTAGCTGACTGACACATGCACGCAGCCCGCCTCTCTTAAAGGGAAACGCTCCAAAAGGCTGATTGCTAGAACGCTTTCTTTCTGTTTCCATCACGGAAGCTGCATTTGCTGCCAATGCCATTACTCTCATAGCCTACTTTTAATTTTTTTTTTTTTTAGTGAGGAAGTTAATTGATCAGGGCAGTTATGTGACATTCCATTGTATTTGGCATAAGTCCTATTGAATTACAGGTATATGACTGTACACACATTGGTATAACGAACATTATTTATAAAATTTAAACAGTGCCTTAACTGACATTTGCATAAGCCCTATATATAGGCTGTGCGACTTTATACAACCTATTAAGGTGATGCAATTCTATTTAACTTATGTAAAAGACATATTTAAATATATTATTTTTAAAATTCAAACTGAATGCAGGGTTCCCTTCAGCTCCCACTGCAACACTTGCTACGTCACTATAGTTCCACAGCTTCTACAGGAACGTTTTAAAGTGCAGCATTCAATGTTCGACAGTTACATTTTCCTGTAAGTGTTAGAAACTCACTCTTTCCAGAACTGCAGAGCCTAGCACCCCTAATCCCTATTGAAGAAAACAAGGAGCACATCAATGCAGTACCGGTACAGGAAGGGAGTTTGAAGGGGTGTCTGAAAGCCTCTTCACAGGAGATGTATTATTCTCCTCCTCCTCCTCGTCTTCTTCGCCATCATCTTCTTCCTCCTGTGCACCTACATAAAACAGCAAAGATAGTCCACCTGGTTGACCAAACTATTTGCTGGCATCTTACGATTACGCTGGATAACCCTATGAACAAATTAGTGACTTTTAAACACTTCAGAACGCTCCTACTACACAGTAATATAGGGAGAAGGAGGTCACTTACTGATGAAGTGCTGGCCACTGATAAACACGGGACCTGAACCAGACTTGAGACGGAATGTGACTGGAGGTGTTATTTCAAAGCCTCCTAGACTTATCTGGAAAACAGACGCAACACGAAACAGCCATTACAGTGGTGCTGGTGTTTAAAAGAACCACAATACTTTTTGTTTTGCATTTAAAGACTTAATGAAGTCTGAAAATCACGTGTTGTAGATTGCATCTGGTTTCTTTGACAGTAGATACAAATACATTCCAAACCTCAACAAAAGTGTTTAAATAAAACATGAGTTGAGGAAAACCATACTTTTTTTTTTTTTTTTAAAGGTTCTTCTGTCCATTAGGGCTACTGATTTTCCAAGATCGTGGAATCACAGACGG
This sequence comes from Polyodon spathula, assembly GCF_017654505.1. NCBI lineage: Eukaryota > Metazoa > Chordata > Actinopteri > Acipenseriformes > Polyodontidae > Polyodon > Polyodon spathula. Next base: position 106,081,273 of record NC_054534.1, on the reverse strand, counting down.
AATCGCGGAATTAGGCATTGGCATTTTGAGAATAGAATTCTGCTTTGCAACTGCACCTTTATTTAAAACAAAAAAAAAAACTGTGCAGTCTTTTACCACTGTAAAAATTATGGATTGCTTTGAAAACTACACTACCCAGAAGCCCAGCGATGACGCTTGTATAAAACATTCTGTATGTTTATTTTGATCACTGGGTAAGGAGAAAACACGTGGTTTTGTGGGCGTTACGCTGATGGACTGACTGTCTGTCTGTCTCTGCTGCTGCGCTGCCTGTCTGCTGTGTGAGTCGAGCTGTTTAAAAAAGCAACTAGCTGCTTTGTGAGAGTTCTATTCTGTGGACTAATTTTGGAGTTGTATATAACATGGCTCTCTAGCTATTGTAGTAAGAACAGTAAATGGTGAAAATTGTAGATTCAACAATGAGTGGAGCAATAAATACTTATTTTACCAGCTGCACTGAACGCAAAGCCAGCGTGTTTATTGTGCAGTGAAGGTGTGTCAGTAGTTAAGGAATACAGTATGAAAAGGCATTCTGAAACCAAACAAGGAGCTTTTGGAAATACGTATCCAGAGACACAGTAGTGAGAAGCTGAAAAGTAGAAGCGCTAATCTCTCTTAAACAGTTATACTATTGATATGTGTCAATTTTAATGTTTGCAATGATACTCCGTTAAATTCTCACTGTTCTATTATTAAAGTACTATTCATATAGTAAAATGTGTAAGTCTTGTTCAATATATGAACATTGTTTTATAATATTTCTTATTGCTTACAAATCTGCAGAGAAATACTCACTTACTCCTAACTTTTTTCCAGCATGGCCCCCTTAAATTAAAAAAAAAAAAAAAAAAAAAAAAAAAAAGCAGCTAGTTGACAGCCGTGCTCTAACTAAGGCAACTCTGTCTGTCCAGGGTATACGAGAAACAACTGTCCTGAACATTGGATTGAATTTGTAAATTTATGAAAATTGTATATTTTTGTAATAATGCCCATGGCTCAACTAGTCTGTATATTGACTCAAAACATGTATTTTTTCAAAACATCTTTATTTGTTGACTGACCTACAGCACATTGTTACTAGTGGACTGCTTTAAGAAAGATTTTTCCTGAAAACTACAGTAGCTCAGGGACTTAAAAAAAAAAATGAATTCAATAGATTTTTAATGTAAAAATGTTATTTATGTTCAAATTACTTTCTTAATTCTTAATAAATTGGTAAATTGAATTTGCATTTTGAAAAACAGAATTTGCCATTCCCAAGAATGGAAATCAGAAGCCCTATGTAAACCATGTTTTATTAGTGTGCCATTGCTAAATGTGTACATTTTGGTCAAACCCATTAGTATATTTTTTTAGTGTATGGATACCAGGACATCTAGGAGAGGGAAAGGGAGAGACAGATACACATGTAGTAAACCTATTAAACAAACCACCACATTACCATTAGATTTAAAACATGTTTTAAAAAAAAAAAAGATTCCTTTACAAATTGTCGCAGTAAGCAGAGGCAAAGGAAGCTACACATAGTAACACACAAACACGTTCTTGAAACCAGGGTGTTCAAATCCCAAGGACTGAATGTGCACTGACCCTTTATCAAAGACAGGGCTGTAGCAATGCTGTTTCCTGCATACCCAAACCTAACACCCTTATGTACTTACACTTGGAATAACTGATGGTTTAAGAACTGCAAGTTGCACTTTTGTCATTGCTCCTTCATAGTTCAAGCCTTCAATTTCTACTGTGTGAAACTCATCTACTGCCTCTGCTCCCAAACATATCTGTAAAAAGAAAGGGTCACTGTTTTAAAACATATGGGATTGCTTTAATCAAACTGTGCTATTGTTTGGTTTAAAGCATATATATGGGGGGGGGGGGGGGGGTCTTAGGTAAATGAATTCCTTCAGCTAGTATAAACCAAAATACAAGAAAACTAATTTATTTTTCCTAGTCATTGCATCACTGGCTCGCAAATTTGCTTCCAAACTAATTTTAGTTGTATTCATGTATGTAGCCCAACTTTGGCACAACTAAATAGTCATAAAGGGTCAACTGCAACGAACTTGCAGAGTTAGTACTGAGCTACGTACTAAGCTGTGTACCAGCTAGTACGGTACTATCTCAGGATCATCCCCAGCTGTTTACTAACTTAAAACCAATTGAAACGAAAAAAGAAGTGGAACAAAGTTGGGGACTAGTTGCTCTCCAGCTTAGTACAGTACTAAGAATTGTGGTTTGTTTTGGTGTGCTTCCAAACAGGAACTGAAGAGGGCCAGGGCTCAAAATCTGAGTGATTGGTACAAATGATATTTTAAAAAGGTTGTTTTTTGTTTGTTTTTGTTTTTCTTAAATCAAAATTCTTTCGCTGTGGATGCAATTTGATCAGTGTGGGAGTATCGTTTTTCTTATTGTTACAATATCACGAAACTCATTCCAACGCTACATGAATACACTGCAATGCCAGCAAGGGCAACCCGTTTGTTAACCTGTGTATAACTAATATATACTATATATATATATATTATATATTATATTCTTATATTATATATATATATATATTAGACTAACCCACATTTGTGGTGTGTGTGTTTAATATATAGAATATAATTTTATATACATCGGATTTGTGAATGTAATACTTCAGTTACAAAAGTTGTCAATACATTTTGGGGTTTTCACACTGGTTCCACTTAGTACTTTACTATAAATCGTTAGTCTACAGAAAGGGTTAGACCAGTGTTCTTCATTGCAAGGAACGCGGCATGCCGCCCCAGTGGACTTCGCTGGCACCCTTTTTGGACTTAAGTGCGGCACCTGAGGTGCAGCCCCCCACAATACACAAATGTGAAAAGGGCGGTAGCAGCAGTTATTTTGGGGTTCGTTGCAAATGAACCCTTTTTTAGTACGCAGCTGGGGACTAACCGCTACATTCGTTGCAATTGGTATTTAACTTGCGTACTAACTACGGGATCATCGATACGATGCTTTCAGTTCGTTGCAATTCATCCAAAGAGAAAGCAAATGTAATCAAATAGTGGCAAAATGTAACCGTAAAATCTCCTTGACAAGGCACTCACCGACTTGAGGCACAGCTGATGTTCTGCTTCCTCGTCTACAACATCAAATTTGTATTCTTTTTTCTCAGGCTTCAGCTCACAACCTGGGCACGGGCAAAATAAATCCAGGGCCAGGTTAGGGTTAGGGTTAGATCCAACAGGCCGGGTGCAAAATCACATGCATTGGAACAAAGGGGTTATACCATTAACGCGTTAAATTCAAATGTATTTATTTAAATGTGTGTTAAGGTGCAGCTAATTGTCAGTTCTAGTCACTGCCACAGATATCTGTAACACATATCAGACCAAGTGTCTTTATCGAAGTAGAGTACGGGCCCGTGTGATTCAGTGATCTGCCACTTAGGTTTCCTTGCATTTCTGGCAATATACTGCTGTGCTGAAGAGCGTGCTGGCATGCACTCACAACAATTTTAAAACATAGAACCCTTCTGCAACTGATCAAACCTGTCTCTGCTACTAAAAATCTACTATGAAAAAGTAATGCTGTGATGAAACAAAATATGCATTTTCATATGGAGACTGATATATATATATTATATATATATATATATATATATATATATATATATATATATATATATATATAGATAGATAGATAGATAGATAGATAGATAGATAGATGTTTCTGTCGCTATCATACAGATGGAGGCTAAGCATTGCAACCACCGCAACCAAAAAATACGTTTAAAAGCTTGTTTGTTACTCGTCTTGTGTGTGTATAATGATGCGGTCTCATTGTGCACTTTCTGTAGTTCGTAACTTGGGGGGATTTATTTATTTTTAAATACCATGCTTAGTGATATAATCTTGTGATTTTTGTTTTTTTAGCAGTGCTCAGCAATGCTTAGCAAAATACAGGCAGTGCGCAGGAACAACTGATTTTTAAGGAGTAATTTATATCCACAGTGGGACCAAACACCACAAAAAGATTTCCTGTATAAACACTGAACAGCGTTTCATACGAATGGTACTATATAAGTACAGCGCTTACCAAACAGGTATACTTGGGGTCTGTACAGCCCATATGCGTTTCCCTGATCCTCAGCCATGTTCGCTCACGGATTTCTAGAAAGTGCAACGGGGCAAGGAAATGAGCTCAAGGGGCGTGCGCAAGATGTGCTGGCGAATGGGAAGGCGAAACTGAGATATGACGTTGATGTTCTCCTGTTGGATCAGTTCAGGGGCGGGCTGAAGAAAGTTCACGACGCCTTTGTGAACTCTCCACAAGGTCCGCCAGGTGCTGTAATCGACAATGCGAAAAAAAAGGATGCAGTTATTGGCTATATCAGATAGTAAATTCAAATTGATGACGAGGATTTTTTTTTTTTTTTTTAATGAAATATTGTTTTTTGATAACAGGGCTAAAGACTGCCATTAATGACAATCACATGCAAAATGTAAAAATGCATTATAGCAATGATTTCGTATGATAAAATGAACGAATTAATTTACGTTCTGTATAAACATTCATTAAAAAAACAAACAAACAATAAAACATTGATGTATTAACAAATATACACAGTTGGGGTTACAAATACCACGTATCTGGCACGTATTGTCTTTCTAATTCCTGTTACGAAGTGAGATGTGTGCTCAGTGGTTGCAAACACATTCATTTTGGTGTGGAAGATTTTTGCGTTAGGCACCGTGGATGTTTTGACCGCAGAAATGCAGCCCATCAATATAAACTCATTCACAAATGGGACCGGGCTAGTACTATATGTAGGGCTTATATTTTTCGGTTTTTATTTTCCATCTCTCTCCCTCCATTTAACATTAATTAATAGTCGTTGAGCCTTAACTGAATACCAGATTGCTTAAATTAGCGACACACTGCTAGAAACTAACGCAGTGGAAATTAATAAAGTGAATGCCGTGATTAGCGCCAGAACGAAATGCAGGTTCAAATGGAATCAGGTGAGATCAATCCACGTCGTTTCTTAGCTCAATCAAGATATGAGGATAAAAAGTATAAGCTTTCTTTTGTAATTATTGTTTGATTAAGAAAGTAAATCGGCTCAAAATATGTTTAAAAGGGACATCACGTGATCAAAAATAAAACCTGAAAAGCCTTAATTATATTGTAGCGTGTATTACCTGCTGTCTGTTTGTGTTTGCATGCTGTGTGTTATGTTATGACACCCGAATGTCAAGCAGGAGCAGCGACCTGGAACAACAGTCCCCACAAGTGAAAGAACTCAAGAAGGACCTCACTCAGGTGGAGGAACAGGCCAGGGACAGTGCTGAAAGGCAGTGGTCACTGGCAGAAGAGTGCATGGGGCCCGGCTATGTCCCACAGAGCGCCACGCCGGATACCCAGGGCAAGGAGAGGCGTGTTTTGACCCGCATTGTGGATCGGCACTCACCGGTGGCAGAGCGCATGGGGCCAGACGGGAAATGCAAAAGGGAAGATGTAGAAGTGGAAATATCGGTCCGAGTCTTCAAACCCAAACCAACTACCAGTGCGCCAGTCATCGTGGGGAGAACCAGTTTCAGGGCGCATCTCCTTCTGAACTGCAGGGTGGAGGGCATGCCCTGCACCACATTGATAGATATGGGATCCATCGTTACCCTGATCAGGCCCGACATCCCCCAGCAGGCCGGTCAGACCACGACGGAGCAACTGCAAATGGTGACGGGGCAACTGTCCGAGATGTGAGGGAGAGGGCTACTGCAGCTTCAACCAGGTCTGGGTCACGGACATTCAAGACCAGTGCATCCTGGGGCTAGACCTCCTTCAAAAGGCTAGAGGGCAGCTAGATCTGGCGAAAGGTATAGTGACCTTCAGAGCAGGACCAGCGCACCTTCTAGATGCACCAATCCCCCCCCCCCCACCCACACGCCAACAGTCTTCGCAGGAACCCTGGCAAGCACCAGCCCTTTCAAGGGCTCCCGCAAAGGGCGTGAGCAGATCAAAGGAGTGGCGACAGCCACCAGTACAAATCCCCAGATCCCAGCAACTGCCAGCCCTTCCAAGGGCTCCTGCAATGGGCGCAAGCCAAGAGCAGAGCATCGGGGGTAAAAGAAACCACAGCAGCTGCACCCCGCCTGGAAGCGGCAGGAAGCCGCCTTAGTAAAGGCATGGAGGGGTGTACCAGGAGCCAGAGAGTGACCAAAGGAGTTTGAGCAACTCTTTGCAGTCAGGTCAGAGGATGGGAGACAGACTGGGATGGTTCAACACCACATCGACACCGGCCAATCCCCACCCAGTCAGGAAGCATCCCATCGGCTGCCCCTGTTCCGGCCATGGAGATCATCCAGGAAATGCGGGAGGTGGGGATGATTGAGCTGTCCAGTAGCCGCGCCTGTGATACTAGTCAACAAGAAGGACTCTTACCCGCTTCCCTGCATTGACAAGTCACTGGACCTCATCGCTGGGTCCTCCTGGTTCAGCTCTCTTGACTTGCGGAGCAGCTATTGGCAAGTGGAGCTCAACCCTGACACCAAACCGGAGACCGCATTCTCCACCGGATCTCTGGCAGTCATGCCGTTCAGATTGTGCAACGCGGTATTGTACCTGGATGACCTGCTGGTACATGCTCTGACCTTCTCAGAGGCCCTGCTCCACCTGCGGTGGGTGCAGCAGAGGATCCAGGCTGCCGGACTGCGACTACACCAAGTCATGTGCCACCTGTTCAGGTGCAAGACCACCTTCCTCGGCCATCAGGTCAGCGAGGAGGGCATCGCCACTGACCCGGGAAAAATCTCCGCTGTGCAGCAGTGGCACACCCCAGCCAACACCAGACAAGTCTGCAGCTTGTTCCACGGCAGAAAAGGGAGTTAAACTGTTGTAGCTGCTGAAAACAGGTTGAGTTTAGGTATACAGCCATTTCTTGATTTTATTTAGTTTTCTGTAAAGCAGTTGCTCTGTTAAACAGTTTATCTGAACAAAGTATTGCACAAAAACACCAGGGAATGACCAGACATTCAAGAATGGCTAATTACACCAAAAGGATATGCCTTAAGTAAAAAAATATATTTAAATAGAGTAATGATCACATATTACTACATTTGACCTGCATGTGAAGTGCTGTGCAATCCTCATGCCTAAATACAAATAAACATTTTAAACGCTTGTATTAATACAGACCCATTTATATTCTCTGTACCAATGACTATACACCAAAATTAACACTCTACACGTAAGATACAACACAAATAAATAGCCCAGGCAAGGGGCACTCCCACATATACCCTTGTGTAAAGCATACCTGGCCTCAACGGCCCCCCCCCCCCCTTAAAAACCCAGCAGTCCAGGTCAAAGTCTTGGGCCGGGAAGGGAGGCTTCACTGGGCCCATGGCTGAAAATTCTGTCAACTCCCCTGCCAGTAGTGGCACGGCTGACAGCATGGTGGTCAACTCCCGCAGCGGAAAAGCTGCTCTGTCCCGTTGCACCCCTGGCAGTGGAAAAACTCCCAGAGACAATGCTGTCAGCAGTCATTCAGCCAGGGCAGTCCTGGCAGCGGAAAGACTGCTGAGGTAGGTGGTCTTCTGACCTATCCCTCCTTCTTCATAACCGGTGGGACTCCGGCCACACTGACCCCTGCGGCTAAGCAGGGCTGTCAGCAAACCCTGGCAAAGCAGTTCCGGTGACCCCAGGTGAAGCAGAGCCTGCAGCCACAGGCAAAAGCAGCAGCAGACCCTCGGGAGAAGAACTCAGGAGGGGAGGCATCCTTTGGCGAAGAGAGGCAGGCATCCTTGGGCGAAGACGTGAAGGGAGTCAAGGACAAGCTGGGGTGTGGGTTTTGGCCCTCTTCTCAGCCACGGCGGCCAGGCGGTTCTTCCCCATGCTTCCCTCAGCAGCCTATGCAAGAGCTGCTGAGGACCACCGGCATCTAGTCCCGGTCCATCTGGTGAAGGGAGAGGCAGCTCCTGCTCCTCTCCCTCTGATGATGATGGAGACAGAGGCAGCTACAGCTCCTCTCCTCGTGATGGTGGGGGAAGTGATACCAGCAGGCATTCATCCTCTGCTTGTGGAAAGGGAACAAGCAGGCATTCACTCTCTGCTGGTGGAAAAGGACCCAGCAGCCATTCACCCTCTGCTGGTGGACGGGGACCCAGCAGGCATTCACCCTCTGAGGTGGCGGAGGCAGAGACAGCTCCTGCTGCTCTGCTTCTGCCGGTGGAGGTGGTGGAGGCAAAGGCAGCTCCTGCTGCTCTGCTCCTGGCGGTGGAGGTGGGAGCGGCATGTAGTCTCCTGGCGACAGAGGTGGGAGTGGCCTGTAGTCTCCTGGCGACGGAGGTGGGAGCGACGTGTAGTCTACCCTTGTTACAGGGGACTGGTGCGGCTCTCCCTCACTTGCAGGGAACTGATACGGCTCTCCCTCACTTGCAGGAGACTGGTGTGGCTCTCCCTCATTTTCAGGAGACTGATGCAGCTCTCCCTCACTTGCAGGAGACTGGTGTGGCTCTCCCTCATTTTCAGGAGACTGATGCAGCTCTTCCTCACTTGCAGGGGACTGATACGGCTCTCCCTCACTTGCAGGAGACTGGTGTGGCTCTCCCTCATTTTCAGGAGACTGATGCAGCTCTTCCTCACTTGCAGGGGACTGGTGCGGCTCTCCCTCATTTGCAGGGAACAGCAGAGCTTCTCCCTTCGCTCTGGAGACAGTGGTGGGACCTCTCCCTCTGGCAGTGGAGACAGCAGCGACGGCTCCTCTCCTTCTGGCGTTGGAGATGGCTCCTCTCCCACTGGCTCTGGAGGCGAAACCAGCAGGCATTCTTCCTCTGCTGGTGAAGATGGGAGCTGCAAGTAGTCTACCTTCAGCCCAGTGAGGGTGCAGTTAGATGTGGCTCCTCCCACTTGGAATGCAACCTGCTGGGGCAGTCCCATATCGGCAGCCAAGTAGTTGATCACCATGGTTGCCGGGTTCACAAAGGGCACAGGGTAGTAGTGTTGTTCCCAGTGTTCCCAATGTTCTCCATCTCTGGCCCACAGCAGGTCAACAACCTGTGGGAGGTCTTCCCCATTCCACTCTGGGTCCGATACCCAGTCTAGCGTCTCCTCAGAGGATGGGAAAGGCTCTGTCTCCTCCCTCCTTGGCAGTGGATACTCTAGGACCCCTCTGTGAACCTTCAGGTTCCTGCCCTTCAGGCTGTGGAGGTGAAACCAGCACAGACTCCTCCCTCTTGGGTGGTGGACACACAGACTCCTCCCTTTTTGGCTGTGGAGCTGACATTTGCTTTTTGCCCTTTCTGTGGGCTGGTCTCGGGGCCAGGTGGAGCCACTCCTCCGCATCCTCCACCTCTCCCCGATCGAGGGCCTTCAAAGAGAGGGTCTTCATAGGGGCAAACCTCCCGGAGGTGCCCATACTCCATGCAGGATGTGCACCAAGGAGCCCCTCCTTCCTTCAACTCCTCCTGGCGATTACGCCCTGGCTGCCTTTCTTCCTCCCATCCCATTTTTAATAATTTTTTTTTTTATTTCTAAATGAATTTTTCACCAGCAGTATCCCTGGTCTGATACTTGGAGGCGCTGTTGTTCCAGTTCTGACACCATATGTAACAGGAATGCATGTGTGGTGACGTCAGAAGAAACACTCAGTACTGCCAGGTGAAATGTGAATTGCGCTGTTGCGCAGTTTAATCAATAAACAGAAAATAAAAGGTTGAACAAACGAAAAATACTCTGTAAAATAAAACAGCATGTAGCCAAAACAAACAGACAAGCACAGTGAGTTTAAATCAATTATTTACTTTAAGTTTTACTTTCTCCTTCTCCACACCCGTTCTCCACTCACCGAACACACAACCCTGGGTGAGTAAAAACATGCTGCTTTTATGCAGCTGTACCACTGAGACTCAATTGTAATTCCCTGTGCTCACATGTTATTACATTTTACCTGCATGTGAAGTGCTGCGCAATCCACGTGCCTAAATATAAATATACATTTTAAACACTCGTGTTACACAGACCCGTTTATATCCTGTGTACCAATGACTATACACCAACATTAATACACTACACGTAACATACAACACAAATAAATAGCCCAGGAGCGGGGCTCTTTGCCACAAGGAGATAGCTAAGGAGGTAATACTAACATGCATTTCTAAATAAAGGCTTCTTATTTCACTCAATTTCTTAAGCAGGCCTTCACAAATCAGCTGGGGGATTTGGAAACTATTGAACAGATTCATGAAGGAGTTAAAAAAGTTACATCTTAGAATTATGTGGTATTTTGATATTTTTTGATTAAGTCCCACACATTTGTTTTAGTTTTTTCAATGAAACCTGATATTTTAACACTGCAGGGGGAAAGAAAAACAACAACACTGCCATACCAGAACAACTGTCAGCCAATAAACATGTGTTTTCTGCAAGATCTGATTAAAACAAGCAGATATGAAAAATGTGGGAATTTCTGTGGGCACAGCTGATTTCCCAGGGAGAGCCTCTTTTCCCAATAAGCTCTCCCTTCTCACCCTTTCCAAGATGTGGGCAAGACTATAATAAAATAAAAACTTCTGGAAGTAGTTGGGCAATTACAGTCTTAATCTGTCTTTCTTAAATAGTAATTTGAAGAGTAGGGTTTGTACTGTTGGACAGAGCTGGAAATAGAAACAGTGTGGCATGCTGCAGTATATTGGCAATTATATAACAAATGGCTTTCAATGGGGTTCCAAATAGGTATACAGGGACATCACAAATGCTCCCATTGACAACACAGCACAGCAACCAATCGCCGGATATCTGATTAAGATGAATCCACACGCAGAGTGGAAGCAACAAGTAACCGACTTCCATCTGTGACCTTTTTAACTTTAGGATTCACATAAACATTGCACAATTGAAGTAAACTGGCACTTAAAACACTATGTAAGATACATAAGATTCTTTGGGACCTCAGATTTAACAAATGCAATTCGTTTTCATATTACTTTAAAGGACTGGATTTCTTTCATTACAAAATACTTAGCAAAAAAAGAGACAGAATTTCAGCAACAGGACACAATTGGTCGATAAATAAAGACAGCTGCACCTAATAGAGAATATTGTTGGTTATGATTACTGGATTCCTTTCTGCATTACAGATTAATGTAATGCTGAACCACAAACAACATTAAGAAGAGTCCCCTAAGGAAGAAATGAAATGTTCCACAAGGGGATGGTTTGAAATTGTTTAATGTGGAAAGAAGCCTATTTCAATTGAGGTCTACTCAGTTTTTAACATTTTTGAACCCCAAACCATGGACTGCTATACACGTTTTATTTCAATTCAGTATTGCAGTTTAAAAAGAGAACCATTAGCATACTTTTTTTAAGAGTTATGATGAAGATCCCTTTTCTTCTGTTATCATTAGTGTTATCACAGATGTTGCCTACAGGATACCTGTATGGCATATTTACTTTGAATTAAACTAGAAATGTTTGTGTCTGTTCCAGTTACTAAATGATTTGTGACACTTCTTAAGATGAACATTAGATGGCGCTGTCACGCCACTGTAATAATCAGACCACCTGTGCACAATTGATATCTTCACCCTTTCTGAAGGCCACGCTCGACTGACAATAGAATTGGAGTATGTATTTTATGTACAGTATGTAGTTAAATGATTGTTTTATGCCTGTGTTTCTAACCAAGCTAACTAGGTTCTAAGATACATTTTCTTACCCATAATTAGCATTGGTCGGGGCTCACATTATTTGACAAGTATTTAATTGGTAGCCTTGTAGCATACATACATACATCCAACTGCAGGCACTCACACATACGTTATTATGCACACCTTCCCTACCTGAAGAGCGCAACCTACTAATTCAGTAGATACAGTGCACAACAACGTAACCCTTGAAGCATGAATACACATACACAACACCGTCCCATGACAGGAATTATACAGGAAAGAAGCACCAGTAACTGCATTAAACACCTGGTCTGGATATCAAAAAATAGAGTTCTGGATGGAAACGTTCTCTCATCATGTCAAAGGCTATACTCCAGCCAGGTATTTAGAGTGAATTTATTGAGATTCCTCAGGACGAGTAGAGAGTAAGCGGGGAGGAATGTCACAAGTGACTAAAAGCAGAAAAGGGTGTTTGCATGTATTGTGCTTGGTTTTCACATATTAAATTTCACTAATGTATGTAATTATGTGCACTTGTTTTGTTATGTATGTAATTGTCTCTTTATATTTTCTTTTCTTTATTGTTTGGTTTATTTGTCCACTGATGGTGGAGAGTTTTTATTATTAGTTTTTTGGAACTAGGGACGTAATAGGCAAAATTATTCACAAATGCATTTCAGCTGCTTTCCAGCTAGACTCATTGTGTTTAATTACACTGTGTAACAATTATTATTATTATTTTTTTGGTTCCTGGGTAGTAAGTGTTATTTCCTAATTGCTTATGCCTCAAAAGTATAGAAAATGGCTATTATTCCCCACAAACTTTGCTTTTGTGACCAGGACAGTGATATTTTGAAATTTACCTATTTTCCAGAACATTCCAGATAGATTCAGTGCTGAGTAAACTTGGAGTAACTTCTAGAACTTTCCAGTAATATAAATAGTAGTATAAATACAGCGGCCTTAAGCCCAGCAGTTCAGTTTAGTTCCAGCTGCCTAAGTGGATACATATCTGCATTTTTCTGAGATGGCATCAAAAGGCTGCAAGCATCCGGCAGACGCATTTTGCTATGTCTGCGGCCAATTTATCAAGATAAGAGCGAAAAAGTGCTCCGTGGAAGCATCTGCTAAGATGTGTGAGGCCTACAATGCATATTTCGGCATGCCTGTCAGGGATCAAGACAAACCCTGGGCACCTCATTTCACCTGCAAGCACTGCAAAAAAAACTCTGGAAGGTAAGATGGACAATTGTTGCTCCGAATTTTATGTTATAAAATTTGTTCAAATTTTTTAAATTGTAAAAGTTTTTAATTTTAAAATGTTTTACAATTTTTAATGTTATTGAAAAAATATATCATATATGAAAAATGTTGCGAGAATCTTTTACACATTAGTCATGGGTGAAATAAATGTATTTTTGTAGGATGGTACAGAGGGGAAAAGAGAGCCATGAAGTTCGCTATCCCAAGAATTTGGCAGGAACCCACTGACCACTCAAGCAACTGCTACTTCTGCATGGTGGACCCTTCCAAACGTCGGACTGGCAAGAATGCACCTGCTATCACGTATCCGGACCTTCCTTCATCCATCGCCCCGGTGCCACACTGCCATGAGCTCCCCGTACCCACTCCTCTGGAGAGAGAGCAGCCGTCTTTAGAAGAGAGCAGCAAGTCAGAGAGCGAGGAAGACGTTGTAGATCCAGATGACAATTTCAGAGGTGGAGCTGAGGAGAGAAACCCATACTACCCCAATGACTTGATTAGAGATCTTGGTCTCACCAAGTCCAGTGCCGAGCTTTTGACATCTAGGCTCAAGCAATGGAACTTGTTGGATGAAAGTGTGCAAGTCGCAGATCAGAGGAAGCGTCACCAACCTTTTTCCAGCTTCTTCACCCATCAAGATGGGTTCTGCTTCTGCCACAATGTGAGCAGTCTGTTCGAGGCAATTGGAATCGCCTGTAACCAGAATGAGTGGCGCCTCTTCACTGACAGCTCATCCAGGAGCCTCAAAGCCGTGCTGCTCCATAATGGTAACAAGTACCCGTCTCTTCCCCGGCTCACTCGGTGCACCTCAAAGGATTACAACAGCATCAAGACCTTGCTGGACGCCTTGAAGTATGATGAGTACGGCTGGGAGGTCATAGGAGACTTCAAAATGGTGGCATTCCTGATGGGTCTCCAAGGCAGTTTTACCAAGTTTCCCTGCTATCTTTGCCTTTGGGACAGCAGGGACACCAAGGCGCACTACCACAGGCGGGACTGGCCACAGCAGACCGAGTTCTCTGTGGGGAGGAACAACGTCAAGTGGGAGCCACTGGTGGACCCCCGGAAGGTGCTGATGCCACCACTGCACATCAAATTGGGCCTTATGAAACAATTTGTCAGAGCTCTAGATAAGGAGTCGGCAGCCTTCAAGTACCTTCAAGACTTCTTCCCTAAGCTGTCTGAGGCAAAGGTCAAAGCTGGTGTCTTCGTCAGACCACAGATAAAGAAGATCCTGGAGTGCAATGAATTCCCCAAGAAGCTCACTAGTAAGGAGAAAGCGGCTTGGAACAGCTTTGTCGCAGTGGTTCGGGGCTTCCTGGGCCATCACAAGGGCGAAAACTATGTGGAGCTGGTTGAGACTCTGGTGAAGAACTACTGCACAATGGGCTGTAGGATGTCCCTCAAAGTCCATATCCTTGATACTCATCTTGATAAATTCAAGAAGAACATGGGAGCATACTCAGAGGAGCAAGGTGAGCGCTTCCACCAGGATATTCTGGACTTTGAACTCCGCTACCAAGGACAGTATAACAAGAACATGATGGGAGACTACATTTGGGTGCTGATTGGTGAAAGTGATTTACAGTATAATCGTAAATCTCGAAAAACTACTCACTTCTAAATCTTTTGTAGTCATTTTTGTATTTCTTTAGTATAAATACATGTTAATTTGGATTCATATGTTGTTTTTTTCTGACTTTATGTGAACAAAAAGACACAAATTCACCCGTTTTCTCATTGGAAATAGGTAAATTTCAAAATATCACTGTCCTGGTCACAAAAGCAAAGTTTGTGGGGAATAATAACCATTTTCTATACTTTTGAGGCATAAGCAATTAGGAAATAACACTTACTACCCAGGAACAAAAATTGCGTTACATAGTGTTGTCTGCCCTATAAAAACAGACATTGTACACTCTAGAACTAGGGGATACTGGCATGAGAGGGCAAGGGAGAGGGAGAGCAAGCCGCTGGAACAAGAAAGAGATGCTGGAACAAGAAACAGGGTTGAAATCAGTAACAAGGCTAGAGCGAGACAGATGCTGCAGCGGGACGAGACGTCGGAGACTGGAGAAAGGAACTGGGAAGCCAGGCACAGCAGACTCGGGCCAAGACTTTGAGTGAAAGGAAAAACAGACTGATTACGCCGCGGGAGCTATTGTTACCCAGAGGCAAGTAAAGGCCTTATTAAATTTGTGTAAACAGTGATTTAAAACAAAGTTACTGTTAGAAGCTGTAACAGAGGAGATCTGTGATGACTGTCTGGCGCATGCATGATTCTGCAGGAAGAGGGCAGCAGCCCCGCAAGAGCTGCCTTTCAGTTATGGCAGTGACACGGAGAGGTGGGAGAGGGGGTGGTCTCTCTATCTCTTTGAGTGGGTGGAAGGCGGGCCTTGGGGGGGTCGCTTGGCCTATAAAAATAAAGAACGCTTTGTTGTGGGTGGGTCAGACCGTTCAGGAAGAACAGCAGCGGGAGCTCTGTTCAGTTTTAAAGCCTTTCAGAACGGTAGTGTCTGGAGCAGGAAGAAGACAGGCAAGCACAGCTAAAGAAGACAGCCGACAAACTGCCATAGTTACGTACCTGAGGGGGATGTGCAGAGCTAGTGGGAAAAACTACCCCACAGAGTTTTGTAAGGGAATACCACAGTCTAGGCTTGAGACCCGAGCTGACCAGTTTAGCGGCAGTGGGGGATGCTGCACAAAGCAGCACCTTTTATTTTGTAGTTGTACTACTGTGTTTGATTTTCCCTTTCTCTGTTTTTTTGTTTTCACTATTATTTTCAGCATCTGCTACGACCTGCCAACCTTTTTACCATTGCTGGTATTCGGTTGTGCTCTGCAGCAGTACCACAGTGCCACCTTGTGGAGTAAATAAATCAGTATGCCAAGCAGCGTTTTAAATAAAGTCCTGTCTCCTGTGTGTCGGTGAATTTCCCACACCCTTCCACAGAAGCATTTAGACTGGCTTAACACTATGCTTTAACGTTGCTGTTAAATGTTTTAACTCAGCACTTTGCTATTCAATTCTCTACAGGCACCCGGGACCGAGGACCATGGAGGAGTTAGAGAGACAATTCTACAGTGGGAGATTTCATGGTTTGCAGTGCTCTCTACGAGTCATGGCCCCCTGCTAGACTGAGCTCCAGGTGGTCCTTGGTTTTGCCTGGGTGTGAAGATCTCTGGTCCTGTAGGATGAGGAGGATTTGTAGCCACTTTCCAGGCAAAGGATTAACGTCTCCCACTCCGTTGGTGTGCTCAGCACTGGACTTGGTAAACATTGATCAGGACTGTGAGATAATTCAGCATTGCTTACATCAAATTGTTAAATGTTGATTTTGACTTGTCTGTCAAATTATTTAAAGTGCCGTGTGTATGTCTAATAAAATATTTGAACTTGTTCACTTTGTTTGTGGCTCTTGTTCACTCAACCTGGGGGTCAGAGGTGGTGACGCAGAATCCAAAGTTCCTGTGCAGAGAGAGAAGGACAAGGTTTAAATTAAGCAGTTAAGTTGTGAAAGCTATAGTCAACTGGCTGTCTATCGACCTGTGGGAGTGGCACTTTCTCGTCAGTTCCAGGCTGACAAAGTACCAAAACCAATGGCACTTTAGAAGGCAATGATCCACATCAATTAAAGCATCCTGCAAAGCATCTTGTGCTAAGAACAGATTTTTTTCCCCCAGAAGACCGCGATACTGTATTTAACTGTTTCACTCCTTTGTATGTTAAAGTTTTTCTCCTGTATGACCAAGTTTTTTAATTATTTTTTTAATTTTTTTTTTTTTACTTTTTTTTTTACTATTTATTTTTTTTTTGAAAACAGTGAAAAAGAATATGAACGAACAAAAAACCTTCTAGACAAAAAAAAACAATTTCAAAATCAACTAGGTAAATACTTTCTCATGGACTACCAAGTTTTTTAATTTTTTTTTTAATTTTTTTTTTTTTACTATTTTTTTTGGTAAATTTTTTGTTTGGCACTTTGCACTTTTATCATCTTATACTTGCTTGTTTTTGGAAGATCATGTTTTTTTTGTGTTGTGATCCATTTAAGTTTCATAGACCTGATCAGGCTGGTACCAGACTCACAGCTCTATGTAGAAGTATGTATTCATTAAATATGCACACACCATATTAAGTTAATTCATTTTTTAAATTATTTTAAAGATTTGTAAGTTAGACTAAGTATAATTAAACAAATAACTCTATTAACATGTTTAATATATAAAACAGAAATAAGTTTTATGCACTGCAGCAGGGTTGCAACAAGAAAGAGACTCAGAGGCAAGGATGCTGCAGTGTAAAAGTGCAAACACGCACTTTAATACACAAAATTACACAAAAGCAGGAACAAAGGCGATGGTAGAGGTTCCTCCCCTTCCGACTTTAGAGATGGCAGCGGCTCCTTGTCCTTCTGCGGCTCTGGGGATGGCAAAGGCTCCTCCCCCTTTTGCAATGGGGACGACAAAGGCTCCCTCTCTGTCACTTGGGACAGTAACAGCTCCCTCTCTGTCACTCGGGACAGTAACAGCTCCCTCTCTGTCACTCGAGACAGTAACAGCTCCCTCTCTGACAAACGAGACAGTAGCAGCTCTTTCTCTATCACTTGAGACAGTAACAGCTCTCTCTGCGTCACTCGGGACAGTAACAGCTCTTTCTCTATCACTTGAGACAGTAACAGCTCTCTCTCTGACACTCGGGACAGTAACAGCTCCCTCTCTGTCACTCGGGACAGTAACAGCTCCCTCTCTGACACTCGAGACAGTAACAGCTCCCTCTCTGACACTCGAGATAGTAACAGCTCCCTCTCTGACACTCGGTACAGTAACAGCTCCCTCTCTGACACTCGGGACAGTAACAGCTCCCTCTCTGACACATCACGGCCAGGTAATACATGCCAGTCCTTGCCACAGTCAAAGCACCACTCCTCCCTCCTAAGTGAGGCAGACATCACAAACTCGGTCCATTATTTTTCAAAAATAATGCGGTCCCGCTCCGAGTCTTTTTTGATGGATCACCAGCTGTTTTCCAGAGCTTCTTATTCTCCTTGCTTTTCTGCTTGTGTGGTGCAGACATCACAGTTGACAGCGAGTATAAACCGTTTGGGGTGTGGGGAAATGAAAATGGTCTTTAAGCACCTGTAGCAAAACACAAAGGCTGGTTGTCAAAACAGCAGCAACGAGGAATTTGTCAGAAATGGGCCAAGTCACGTTGTCATGGCGGCAGGGGCAGGCGGATGAAAAGATCCGCAGGCCTGGAGAGGAAATGCAGGCTGAGGCTGTGTCACCTGGAGGAATGCAGCTTGTTGAGAGGATTCAAACAAGCCGTGACGCCCTCGCAACTGAATAAACACCAAATCAGCAAACTGAACACAGGCCTCAGTTCGCTTTAGAGCAACCTTGAAGAGAGATGGTGTTTATAAAGAAGATCATTCCAAGGTCTCCAAAAAAAAAAAAAAAAAAAAAAAAAAGAATAAAAACCTTGTGGCTTTTTATCACAAGTATTGCACATTTCTTCCAATCATGTTTGTGCTGTCTATGTATCACAACAAGTACTCTGCACAGACCTACTGTACTGAGCTTAAAAACATGTTATTACCACACATTAGCATAGCAGTAGTCTGTTGAGCTTTCTATTTCAACTTTCTGGTTAAACCTATGTTTCTTGTTGCAATGATATAATAACTTAGCAGATAATATGACTCCACCTAAGCTTTAATCTCAAGTGCCACCAATAATATTTTTACTAGAGCAGATGCCAAAATAAGAGGTTGGTGAGAGGTCTCCTTCAAAAATCACAGCTTAAGAAAAGGTAAGTTTCAATATCGGCTTTCGATATGGAAAAAAACAAGTGCTTTCCCCCATCTATGATTCCAGTGCAGGTTGCTGCAGTCTACGTCAAAATGATACTTGCTCGAGATGGAGCCATGGGTAACAGCCGGGTAAACCTGTACAAAACCACCAGATAGGAACCATGGGTAACAGCCGGGTAAACCTGTACAAAACCACCAGATGGGAACCATGAGTAACAGCCGGGTAAACCTGTACAAAACCACCAGATGGGAGCCATGGGTAACAGCAGGGTAAACCTGTACAAAACACCCAGATGGGAGCCATGGGTAACAGCGGGGTAAACCTGTACAAAACCACCAGATGGAGCCATGGGTAACAGCTGGGTAAACCTGTACAAAACCACCAGATTTTAGTCGTGCAATTGTTTGAAGAAAAGCTCAGAAATGGAACTAGCTTATTATTCCGAAAACAGGTACTGGGACTATTTTAATAATCTTGAAGGGTAAGTAGTGGGGTTCCAAAATATTTAACGTTATACATAATGTACCTGTAATTTGTTTCATCATTGTCAACATCTGGACAACTTTTTACACTTATAACTTTAAAGTCTGTTTCAAAGCTTTTATTTTTATTTATTTTTTTCAAAATGGCTGCTCTAGTGCACTGATAGTGTAAAGATCATTGCCCACATAGTCAAACAGGTAACACAGCAAAAGAGACCCATGATGTGGTACTGTGGTACAGAACAGAAAACCCAGAGCACTTCATGTTTCGGTACCACCCCGGCACTTCCTCTCGTCATAGCAATTGTAATTTATTCTCTCCTAACTCCATCTGTTCTCCACTAAGGAACACACAACCCCGAGTGAGTGCTTCGTGCATCTATATATACAATTGTGCTGGGATTCAATTACCAATTCATTATTCATTTGAATCCCAGCACGTGAACTTATCTGTGTACTCCTGTGCTCACATATCAATACCCACTTAAATATGCACGTGTCGTGAGTTGTGCCATCCGTGTATCTAAATACAAATTACACTTTATAACACTCATGCTCATAACCCATATTTATATTATATATATATATATTATATATATTATATATAATATATTTATATATTATATATATGGTTGTGGGCAGTTGTAACACACTACATGTGATATACAACAATAAACTAAACCCCGCCCGTAGACCACTCTGCCACAGCATCAAGTCAATAATTTGGCCGTAATAGCATTTCTGCAGGAGTTAAATACAGAATTAAAGAGCGCCTGTATTTCACAGTATATCTACCTCTGTTTAGGTTCTTAAGGTTGACCCCAAAGAGTCCCTTACAGTTATGCATTGTTGTAGTCAGTGATGTGTAAATCAAACAAATCTGTGTTACAAGACTGTTAAAAAAAAAAAAAAAAAAAAAGTGTTTTTGGGATAAAATTACATCATGTTGCAGTCAGAATGAAGCTCTGATGAATTCTCTGAACTGCCCTTAAATAGTCTTAATAAGCAGAGTGACCAGATGTCCCAGTTTAGCCGGGACAGTCCTGGTTTTCTATCAAAGGTCCCAGTGTCCTGACATTTTTCTCAAAATCTTTAAAAAGGCCTGGTTTTCAGCCACTTCATGTAGCATGACACAATCTAAATACCTTTAATGTAAAAAACCACTTTTAGTTTGTGAAACCTGCAGTGAAATCAAAATAAAATAAAAATAAAAAAACAAGGTACTAGGGTAAGCATGAACATAATTTTTCTAAAGTGATTAACACAAGTGTACGTGTTAATTCCTCAGTGCACCATACGTTTTAATTTAGGTTATACTCAATATGAATCTACAATTGTGTGTAATACAGTAATGCTGTAGTTGTTCAGTTCTGGTGGGATTTAGTCCAGACACCAGGCAGAGTAGCGAGAGGTTGCAAGCACCTAAATCAACCAGGTCAGATTAACATTATTATTACATACAGCCATCCTGACACAGTGAGTAAAAAAGAAAGAATGAAAAATGGCAATATGTAAATTCAATTTTTAATGATTTAATTTAATTATTATTAACACAATATAGCTACTGAATCTAATTAGCCACAAATATACACTTGGGAGTGTAGTTTGCTGCTTAAAAAAAAATAGATAATACTAAGAGTGATAGCATGGCTATTTAAAAAAAAAAAAAAAAAAAAAAACATTAAAATAGCCTATATTAAACTGGTTTAATTAGTCTTGTCAATTATTTAACCATCTGTCCCAGTTTTGAGCTTTGAAAATCCAGTCATCCTATTAATAAGACATTTTCAGATTGACACATTGGTGAATAAATTAAGAATAGACCTTTCTGTTTTTTTTTTTTTTTTTTTTTTTTTTTTAACCTTTATTGTGATATTAAAATAACTTGGAATAATTGTTAACAAATAGTTATCACGAAAATGAAATATATATATATATAATATATTATATCTATATAGTATATATATATATATATATATATAATATATATATATATTAAAAAACTAATGTTTGTTCAAAGTTCACTGAAGTGTCCCACTTCATTAGGAGCTGACTACCTGACTGGATTTGGCATCGCTCCTGTGTGTCACATGTTCTCCTGGATTACACAGGGCACCTTTACCTCATTTCCATGGACAGCCAACTCGAATGGACTCGAGTGCGTTCCAATTGGCCTGAATTCTCCCAGAAAAAGGTGGCGTTTCCATGCTTTTCCGAGTTACTTGAGTTTTCATGGGAGTACTGCAGAGAATGCTACCAATTTTCGCCAGATATACTTGTGACTTAAAAGTCAAGATGCTGAGGTTATTGTAGTAAAATTGTCAACAGTTTGAAAGATAAATCCATCTAGATATTCTTTTGCATGTTTTACACAGTACATACATTGCTCTATATCGCCACACAATCATCTTGATCATTTAATGTTTTCAAATCTTTTTAGTCACAAAAGATGGCTTTCTCACCTTACTGATGTTCGCGAACTTGGGGGTATAATTACAGTATAAAAGGAAATTTTAGTGGAGAATTTATTTTGGCTTTATTGGCAGTTTTGATTAGATCGTCATTCATACTTCCACCAATCAGATGGTTGCATACAGTACTCATAGCGATCTCTCCTCTGGCAGACTGGTATGCAGAACAGATTAAAGAAGCACTGAAAACAATGTGTCAAACGTCAAAGCGGATATGAGAATGGCAGTGATGAAGCCAATTTGCTAGAAAACATTAAAAGTTGACCAGACATTTCCATCAAATCTGGAATTGATGTGATGCGATCAGAAACCCAGAGGCAGTGTAAGCTGTGCCTGCTACTGTAGTAGGACTGTTCTTTTTTAGGTCAAGCATTTTTTGTGTTCTTTTATTACAAGGGTTTAATTAAGTAACAGACAATATTGTTTATACCAGACTTGTTAGAAAGTCTAACAAAATGGTTGATTGTTATTGTGGATACATTATAGATATGATTACTGAAGACAGCCATCGTGCAGGTATCGCAAATTCTAGAAACAAAACATTAACATAAATTACTTCTTCACAGTATAAAACTAAGCCGATTTTACCAGTGCTTGCTAGTCTGTTAACCAGTTTGATGGGTGGGTGGGGGTGGGCGGGGGCAACTCGAGCACGTTCCTCAGTTCTTTGGTTCATGGAATCGTGTTACTTGATTATTTTGGAAGGCCAAACAAATGAGGTTCCCTCATCAAGTCAAGTCCACCCAACAATTCTGTACCCTAATGCCAAAGTCTGCTTTTAAGAAATGAATGCAGCCACTGTGCCTCACTGTGTGTGAACAGTTTGAAGCACATGCCAGACCCTTCATGGGCTCCCCACATCTCAATCCAATAGAGAATGGATGTATAAACTTGACACATTTGTCATCTCAATGATCTGCCTACAGGTCCTGTTGAAGAGGTCAGGCAGTTTGAAGACTTGCTTGGAAAGAGCAGTATTAGTAGATAAGCTGTTGGTAGACAAAGATCCTTAGAACAGAAATACATGAGTAATTTTTATCATCAATTCTAGTAAACAACAAAAACTGAATTGTGTGTGGTTGCTAAATGTGCCAGTCACACTGGAAAACGTACAATTTTTAAGATGGCGCCTGTTTGCAGTAAACATGTTTCAGCAGCTGCTATAGTAATTGGAATAATTTTGAAAAGATGTCGATATAGAAATACTCTTGTTTGGACCAGCGTAGGTAAAAGACAAACTGAAGAACTTCCAAACTGAGTATTTTGCAGAGAAAAAGAAGATTAATATAAGGAATTAACAAATATTTTCACCAGCAGAGGTAAAAGACAAACTAAAGACTGACACACCACAACATTTTCTATCATCAAAAAATGGATCAATTCCAAAGTTCCCTCATGCATCCACTTGTCTGGAGCAATACTCCTATTTAGTAAAGTGGAGAAAGAAATCAGGTGATCAAAAAAATGCAAAATCATTGGCTGAACACACACAGCTGAATTGCTGAAAATAGAGCAGTGGTCTATTCCATCAAATCGAGTTGTCAGTTATTGACACACAGCCAACTTGTATTGTCAATTTGTGTTGCCAAGAAAAAATCGCTTGCAAAATTGCTTGTGTATCTCCAGCCTAAGGATGGAAACTACAATGAACTTTAAAACTCAAGACTTCAAGTAAATGTTTTCAATGTCTTTTAATAACCATTCCAACATCCCACTTATCCCAACACTATCTTACAGAGACCCAACAAAACAGCCTGTCATGAATTTCCCCAGGTTTTCTCACTAAGCAGATCAGCCCTTCTCCTTCCACACACCTAACTCAAGTAATAAATGTAATAAATGTATTTAATTACAAAATCTATTTTAATTCTACACAATTGAATATCCGACATCTTTGAGCAAACATAAACCCAGTGTAAATATCTGAATTAATAAATAAGAATAAAAACATTAAGGTGACTATCGTGTATTTAAATAAAGTACACACCAAGCAAGAATAGTTTAACATTGATTGATATGACATTGCACTGAATATAGTCAAATCAATTGAAAACGATGCACACAGCTTCTGTTTACCCAGAGCCTGGGTTTGATGGCTGTCGTCAACGCGCTCAGTAAATAAATAGTTGATTTTTGGTGGCCATCCAGTAAACAAGGTCAAGTGATACAGTGGTTTGCAATCTGGCTGCTAGAAACGGGGTAGACGGCAGATCATTCCGAACCCTAACCAAACCAGAGCAGGATTACAGAGTGCTGGAAGAGTGTAGGACCCAACCCTACTCATTTAGTGTTTTGTGAATCCACTGTTGGAGTGGGTGGCAAAGTCCCTCATTAAGATAAGGGAAGGAGTGCAATTCATCTCTATTCTACACGATATGCTTGTGCTTCATTTCACTACTTATTTCCCTTTTCTTAGGCTGACTGTTTTCGATGGCTAACGACTGTCACACCTCATTCAAACTCAGGTAGCTGTCTCCTTGGAGGCATGGGGTCAAACTGAGTTGTATCATCAGAGACTCCAACCTTTTATACAGTACATGCTATCATTACTAATTTGCAAATCAGCAACACGTTACTTTAAAAGGGGCATTAGATGCTCCATATCACGGGTCGTCACATACTTTTAGCAGTGCACTGTGTGTGTGTGTGTGTGTGTGTGTGTGTGTGTGTGTGTGTGTGTGTGTGTGTGTGTGTGTGTGTGTGTGTGTGTGTGTATATATATATATATATTATATATATATATATATATATATATATATATATATATATATATATCTAGATGGATGGGAACCAATGATATCTATATTGACTGTTGAGACTGATCGCCTGCAAACTCTTGAACTTGACCATGTTAAACCTCTTAGAAATAAACTTTTGTTTAAGATGATTAGACTATTTCTTTAAGGTGGACTTGGTTAGTTACATTAATACTCACCCCATAATAGCTGAACACTTTGTATATCATGCACCAGTACAAGATGTGATGACTGATGAATTGGAAAGGTGTTTCCTTTTTTAAAAGTCACATCGTCCCTAGATGTTTTCAAAATTAGCCAGTTTGTAGATACATCCATAATTTCAAACACTACTATTAAACACCACTATGCAGGACTATTACTGTTTTTAAACTCATAAAAGTTTATTTTTAGTACAAAGCTATTATACCACAGAAGACAAATGTATTTACCAAATGTATCTATCTATTATTATTATTATTATTATTATTATTATTATTATTATTATTATTATTATTATTATATACTTTTCTGTGGAATAGTTTTAGCTTGCTACTTTTTTGTGACTTTTGAATTTTAGGATATATATAATTTCGATATTTGACTTAACATCATTTAATCAAAGCAACTACAAAATTATACCACAAAAGTGTACCAGAAGCCATAATAGCAGTACAGCATTTCATGTTAGATTGAGAAAAGTCACATTTTTCAATTTTTGTCAGTTCAAGTATATGGAAAACTACACCGTGGTATGTAATTCAATTTGTTAACGTAACATTATTTAGCAGGTTTTAACTTTTTATGAAGCAAAATTAGTTAATTCTATAGGTGATAGACTATAAGCTGTTGTGACATTGGCATAGATTTGTTGTAGCGGTTAACACCTGGGTCCATTTCTTTAATACAAAGTAGCAACCTTGCTGCTCTATTCTGTAAGCTGGAAAAACAAACTCAGTGCTTTCATTTCCAGTCTATGTACACACCAGTGTAAAATCAGCACTGCAAACATTCTGTGATCTACAAAACGTCTTTGGAAACTTAATATAAAAGGAGGAATGGTTGGGTTTAACCATATTTTATTATCATTTTAAAGGGCCTGCTATGTATATGTTTAAATACTTTGCTGTTTTCAAAGAAATACAGATTACTTTTTTTAAAATAAAATGTGTAATCTGTTTACAGTCATAAAAGCTATAAACAGTTACATAGAATTCCAGAGCTTCATCAGTCATAATAAAGGTTAGATAGGTAAATGGTATAATGGAATCTTTCTTTGCAAAGACTGAATTATTGAATGAATTTACTCCCTTGCCCTAATCACAGTTTAAATCATGCTTATTGCAGCTTCTGAACTTGATTGAAGAATATAATAAAAGAAAATGGATACTGTTGGCCTGAAGAAAACATCCTGGTATATTAACAGATTTTTCAAACCCCACTTAATAACTGATTTTGATCAACAATGCACCCTAAAAATATTCTATATATTAAACTTTGTTCTGTTATTTTAGCTTACGCAGATCTTGTATATTGAAATATCTATACTGTAAGAGGCCATTATGCTGAAGAATTTGCAGGCTACCACTCATACGCTATTAATGAGCAGCCAATCTTGGTGCAACATACTGTGTATTGCATTTAACATGGATGAAAACCATCTTAAGCACTTTTAATTGTTTGAAAACAAATTCAAACAGGGCTATTTGAATGAACCACCCCTTATACAAGTTTACCATAGTATTTTTGTACAGTATTTTGGCATTGTTACCATGCTTTTTAACATAGTTTACCGTGTTTTTTTAATATGCTTTACCACACCTCAGTATTCACTACAATACTTACATATGCTTTACCATACCTTTTACTCTATGCTTTATTATACTTTCCTATTATTTTACTGTTGTAAACTTTTATAAGGGGCAGTGTGTGTTGTGATTAGAAAACCATGATGATTAGGACACACCAAGGACCTAAAGCTGCCATCCAATGACTAGCAGGGGTTGTTTCAGGCTGTCTTGTAACACCTCTGCTTGCTTGGCTTAGCTTTACTGATGAATTTGACCAATCATAACACCCAAACGACATAAGGCATAAGTAGAAGCAGTCATTAACAGCCAAGAATGAGACGGCACTTCCTGAAATAGGTCAGGTTATGAGGTACTTTTTTTCTGAATTGGCCAAGGCTTTGAAAATGTATTTTTCCACAAAGGTTGATGCATGCATTTGAATGGAATCTGCCATTGAGAAGGGAAAAGGACCTGATGGGAACCTGGGTGATCGAAAGATAACAAACCGGGTTTATGACGGAACCTTAGCCTTGAGACAGCTATGCAAGGTTTATTTGTTAGTATGTTCTTATCTGATATTATCGTACAGTTCACCAACCAATTCATAAATTCTATAATCCCACGGCACATTTGCAAGCTGAAAGTTCACACAGTATAAACGTTGGTCTGGCGATGAATCTGCATGAAAGCAAAACATAGATGGAGAGTTCAGCTAAAAAGCAAGATCAGGGACATGCATTGCATATTTCTACAAAAAGCTGTATTGCAGTGTGAAAGACATTGGGCTTTGGTATTATTCACTTGCCACTCTTGGTAAATTTATATTAGGCTTAATGGAAACATTGACAAAACCCTTAGAAAACTTGTTCAGGTTTACAGACAGCCTAAACGTGTAGGCAAAAGCAGAATTGAAATGATTAGCCCATGTACTCATTTTTTTGTTGTTGTTGTCGTTGTTGGCTTTGCATTGACTGGAATTTGACAACAGTAATGCAATGCCTGGATGTTTAGTTAGGACAAACAGCATTGTAAAAATACAGATGTAGGGATATTAAAACCATTGAGTTCGTTAAAAGTCCTATTTCTTTAGAATATCCATGTATTTTGCAGATGAACATTCCAGTGCTCATGATTCTGAATCCTAGTGAAAGTTTCAGCCAGTTCAGTATATGCTGGAGTCCGGCTCTTGGAAGCAGGAGACTCATATTAAATAAAAGCCTTCAGTTTCTTTGCAACAATTCCTTTCAGAAACGAAGAGCCCTTCTCCTCCCGACCAACCATTCTCAAATGGCAGTGTATCTGGAGCGAATGCTTTTCTCAGTCTCGGTCTGTGCTGGTCTTGTTTTTATTTTCTATCACTTCCTCTGTCACTTCCTCAGACAACTGAGGCCATGCTTGTGACAGAGGTGACCTTGTTGTCTTCTGCCCAAGGCTGGAGATTTTGCAGGGCGTACAGAGAAGAGTTGTGCAAGCAGAGAGGGTCCTGTTGCATGGGCTGGCTCAGGGTCTTCTGAAAAGCCTCCTGTTGCAGCTGCAGCATCAACCTGTTTGCCTGCTGCCTCTCCGCTTCCCGCTCCTCTGCTGTCTGCCTCCTGGAACAAGAAAGGTGGTGGAATGTTACCATGCATGTCACATGTTAACAGTTGTTGCACTGCTTACTGCATCATTTTATGAATTGCATGTGCTTTTTTATTTAGATCTAGTTTTACCAACTAAAGTCCTATTACAACCATTGGGAATGTTTTGAGGTGGTTTGGAAAATGACAGGGTGTGCAGCTATGATTTCTGTCCCCTGTGTAACTGGGATTTTGTATAGAGAAGGGCAGAAAGTACAGGTGCTCGAGCCTTTGTGGTAATTTTCTAAATTTCTAAAATAGAAATTAGATTTTTTTGGAAGAAAGCAATCCCCACACATTGGTCAAAACTGACTAAGTAGGGACCCAATATTATTTTGAACATACGCAATCCTCTCCTCACTAGATAACAAAGAATCAAGGATTAATTAATTAATAAAGAACCAAGGATAAAAAGCCTTCCCGGGAAAAATAATTACAACATGTCATGGATTGCTAACTCGGAAAGACAATGACAAGACTGTGTCTTCCTGTGATTCAAGGGGATGACAATATGAGGGGAGTGTATTGATGAGGAATTTTTTACTGATCGCTTCAGATAAGGAGATCTTGCACAGGAAAGGGCCTTATAATAGCATAACACAATGGCTCGGCATGCTAGTGCAGAATACTAAAATGTTATCATAAGTGTGTCCCAGATGGTGAGGGCCATAAGATATGACCCAATTAAGGAAGGTTACAATGTTTCAGCAAGGTAGGGTCATAAACATGTCCTGGTCACAGCTGATTCAAGTAATGAGATCAATTAAGTGTAAGAGAAGCAGTTTAATACACCTTTTAAGCTGAAAATGATATGGTCTTACATGACTCCCACAGCAGTGCACCTTTTTGAACAATAACACACATTCACCAGTTCAAAATAAACACAACACAATATATTTTAAATCATAATTCAGCCCATAATAATAGATTTAACAGTAGTTTTTGCCCTTCCCCACTAATTACTTGCAGGGCTCTTCTCTGCCCCACTCCTACACCATATAAGCACTGTTCAGTACACTGGAGCCCATAACCTATAGCAGCCCATAGCAGTGTGCTCAAGAGACTTTGTAGCTTCACCAAACTTCCCCACAGTCTTCCTTCAGGAATCGTGTTTTGGTAACCATTGCAAATAATAATCTGATCATAAAGTCATACAGAATACATATCAAAAGTAAAGGTCATGTTAGGAAATTGAATATCTGTGGAAAAATAAAGCAGGGATGCACAGCACAGGTCCACATCATGTTCAGAGGTTATCAATTAAATAATGAGTGGGTTAATGCCTGAACAGAGGCACAGTTGGTTTGAATTGAGATATTAAGGTTATGGTTATACCAAATATCTGGGCTAGAATGAGCCTCGCTGGGTAGAAATCCCTTTAACTGTAGTTCCTAATTTTTTTTTAATGTGCTTTACCTTCCCTCTCTGTGTTTTATAATATTTATGGTACGTTCCACCATGCTTTCACTACAATGGCTGATTGAGGACATGAAAACAAATACAAATAAAAATGCATCTGTGACAGAGAGCGAATGAATCCTAGTCAACAATTCCCCTCCCGATCTGTGAGGGCACTGTATAACTGGAACAGAGTGCCCTGGAATGGATGGTACGGCAGTTCATTCCAGGGTCAGTCAGAAGCTTTCCATCCAGGAAGGGGGCGGAGCCACAATACCAGAACTCATTGCCTTAATGCGGCAGGCGATGCGTCAGTCACGGATTGGAGGAGACGTGATTGGCCACGCCACCAAAAGAGCGTGTGACGGTATTTAGGGGACGTGGCCCCAACAATCTATTCCTTGGTTTATGGTTAAACTACAAGAAGCGAAAAGAGCGAGAGTAAAAAGTATTTTGTGTTTTGTTTGTTTGTTTCTCTAATTATCACTATTTGTTCTCACTAAAGGGCTAACACGAACCAGGGGCTGTCGCTACATGCCAGCATCAAACCCCGGACCACAGTGCACCACTCTCTTGACTGTGTTTGTCCTTTCACCATACACCTGCACTAGAGCACCACTGTCCGGAGACGTGGCCATGTCTGTGTTGCGTGTAATTATTCAAGTGGCTTATTATTTCAGGACTGTAACCCTCGGTTTGTGCGGCTCAATACCTATTGGTTATGTAGAGCCTGTGCCTAATATTTAAAGAGTTATTTGACATGCAACTCAGCCTCAATAAAAGAGCTGTTTTTCAGTGTGAACTGTGTTGTGTGTGTCTATTCCAGAGCATTGCACCATCACTACACCTGCGCACTGCAAGCCACTCGTTCACAGTGTTATCGCAATCACAAGATAAATGATCTCAGGAAATCAACATTTCAAGCCTTTATGTTGAGGTCACAAGATAATTTGTCTTGTGTTAACACATTTTTATTTTTGTTTTGTCCATGTCCTCAATGAGCCACCATACTTTTCTATGCTTTTACTATGGTAAACTGTTCTATGAGGTTATCTAGAATGTGCAAGGTGTGCTTTGTTGTGAAATCAGTGAGGCATGAAGTCAAGCAACCACAACAGCACAGTGATGAGACTAAACAGAACCAACCAGTTATCTAATATCAGCCCTGCTTGGCTTATTATTCTGTTAATTGCAAGCCTGAACAGATCAAATGATAATTACAATTTAATTCTTAGAACCTAGTGATCACATCTTTTTGGTTTAAAGGATTTGTGAACAATGTGTATAAGTTAATATTGGGTTTGTGAATGTATAGTCTCTATAGAGAAACTAATTTCCCCAGGACATTATTTTAGGCAATGGGTCACTTCTAGAGCTTTTTCTAGGCAACAAATTCCAAGAAATGTAATTTCAATAATCTTCCTGATTAGACTAAAGTAAGGATGGGATGTTGGGGACTGTATAAGGTAAGGCAATATTATCAGTCAATATGTCATACAGTGCAATGGGCTCATTCCGATAAGGGATCTTTGAGAGTCCATTTATTTATTATTGGTCAATATGTATTCTTTATTAAAAGGTTAGGAGAACAATTATAGGTGAGGAATTCATATATACAAAAGACATTCTTGAATAAATAACTCTCTCTCTCTCTCTCTCAATCTCTCTCTCTCTCTCTCTCTCTCTCTCTCTCTCTCTCTCTCTCTCTCTCTCTCTCTCTCTTTCAGGAGAGGTGGTGTGTGGGAGACGCCTTGTGTGCTGTGAGTGAGGAGGGGGAGCTCCAGTTTTTGTTCTAATTTTATTTAATTTTTGTTTTACAGTCTCTCTCTCTCTGGTGAGAATAACACCATACAGTTCATGCTGTACATGGATGTGCAAATGGAACACTTTCAGAAAAATATTTCTACTTTCAAATGATATCTGTAAAATAGATTTTCATCAAACGTCTCTACTCTCTCTCTCTCTCTCTCTCTCGTCTCGCTCTCGGACTATTATGTGGTATGCAAAGTACGACATTACCTACCACGTTTACCGTGTGAAAGGTCTTTTATAAAAGATGAAAGTTTACTATAGACATTTCTCCCAGAAATAAGTGTTTAGTTAAGGACTATTTTAAGGAATGCTTTGTTAAGGACTGTTTTTCAATTTTCATTAAGTAAATCAAGCTTAGTGTGTATAGAATGCATAGTTTTGTTATTATTTCTTTTGCTAGGCAGGGTTAAAGGGGTTAAAGCCAAATCTGTTTAGAATGTCCCAGCCTCCCATCATCTTTCAAACAGACCATACATCCTCCATTAGCCACACGTTACAGTTAACTGGATTACTCTAATCGGATTACTCATCCTTTCATTTGATCACACCATCATTAAACACACTGGCAGCACGCAAATGCACCGTTCATGCATAGGCTATATATTATAGCAAGAAAATCAAAACATGAAAATGAAAGCTTTTATCTGCCCTACATACCAACGTATCTGTTTGCAACAGTCCAGCATTTATAAACAGTCTCCATAAAGGGAACAATTACAGGGGATTTTACAGTTCAGTTATAAATAAAGAAATGAAACGTTTAGTATTGCATGTTCCTTAAACTGGGATTTTTTTCTGCATAAATGACGGGCCATTTTCCACACAAGCTAATATACAAAAATCTGAAAATCCAGGCAGTCAAAGAGGATTTTTGTATTACTCAGTATTTCATTGGAGTGGTACTCATGACCCTTCAAACTGATCTACAGGTATTCTTCATTAGGCAGCAGAATGTTAAACTTCATCATCAGTTGCTAGGGTTCAAGTTGTGTTTTGAAAAGAAAAACCTAGGAGTTTGTCAGTTTGTTTGTTTTTTTGTGCTTTGTCAGGTAAAAACATGTTCATTTTATGTATTAAAAAAAGAGCGAAACTAAGCAAAAAATGCATTATTGTTTTTTGTATTATCAGGAGACACGGAGAGAATTTAAATAGAGAATATAAATTGTGTTCAGGTGATACAGTCAAACACGTCAGGGGATTCTACTCAGACATCGTTCAGTCTATTTTATTGCTCAATTATTGAGGTTTTTGGAAACATACATAGAATGACTTGCCAAATTTAAAAGTGGGAAGGTTTGAATCAATCAAAAAAAAAAAAAATACACTCGACTCATGTTATTTAATATTAAACACGCTACAGGGAAACACCCTTATTTATTAACTACCCATACTGAATACAGGTCACTTCAGCTGAAAGAGCTTGTTTAGGGTCATATATGACTGTGGCAGGTTGTTTTGTGTAATTCTTTATTTTGGCCCTCCTACTCTGTTTGTTTGCTCTTTGTTTTGTGTGTTTTTTGTTTAATAAACGTGTGTAACTGCAGCTTCTGTCTCTGAGTCTCTCATTCCTGCCAGTTACAGCTTGGGCATGACGCTGTCCTGTCACAACGGTATACTTCACATATCAGTTGTAATGCAAAAAAGTGATTTCACCACCAGTTGATAGTAATTATGTCATACCCTGTCCTGTTTGCCAGACTACTGTACGAATTTGCGATGTTCTCATTTCTCCGTTTAGTGTGCATGTACATGCATTCTTAGTGTTGGCAGTATAGGTTTTCCACTGTCTTTATGGTAAATAGGTGCTGATTTTGATTTACTATATTTTTATACTGGTATTATTTATCTGGCACCAGCAGCATAAGAGTGTGATTTGCCAAGGCCATGGATCACAAACCAGATTAAGAACTGGCAGAAGAACAGTCACTCAACAGATTGAGTCCCATTAACAACCCCATACTGGGGCTGGTAAATGGTTGCAGATGGAGCCCTACCGCCACTTTGTTCTCCTGTTCTGGAACCAGGTCTTGACTTGTGCATCTGTCATTTTCAGTGCCTTGGCCAGGGTGGCCCGCTCTGCTGAGGCCAGGTATTTCTGGCGGTGGAAGCGCTTCTCCAGCTCACAGATCTGGACTCGACTGAACGACGTCCTGGGCTTCTTCCTCTTGGGTGGGGTCCGGTTTTGATAGGGGTGTCCAATCCTCCTGGTCATTGAGAATGGAGACAAGGCCGCTGCGAGGAAGGAGAGGAAAAAGAGAGCTTTAATAGGGCAAAGAGAAAAGAAGGCAAATAGATATGCCACTGATGGAGACAAGGCAGATTAGATAAGCTGTGTAAACTTGAATTTATACTTCATCTAAATACTTGTGATGAATTTAATAAGGATAAGTATTTAACTCCAGTAATACAACTGGCATTATTCCCAAACTATTGTGTCTTGGATTCACCTACAATAAGCTGCTTCTTACTAGTTTTGAAACATTACTGTGGTTTTTTTCACCAAATGTTGCAAATGTCTCCTTCAAATAAAAAAGCTTGGATAAAAAAAGGGGAAAATATCTTTTAGTTGGGCATTGGGTGAAGCTGTGTGCGCCAGTGTTACTCTCTGTGTCAGTATGAGACGTTTCTCTTAGTTCTGCGCTCTGATGAGACAACTCTGCTACTTCCAATATAATATACCCCAAAACTATGTTCATACAATACAAATACTATACACACATGCCTCTAGTATGCAGGCCATATACTCTCAGTAATAGAGAGGATGAATAACTACATGCCCTCCTCACATTAAACATTTTAATCTCAACAAATATCACCAACTTAAACAGCATAAACAAAACAAATATATTAACAATATATATTATATATATATATATATATATATATATATATCTATATATATATATATATATATATATATATATATATATATATATATTGTGGCAGGGCAGAAGTTGTAAATAGTGTGGGTGTTTATCAATGTGGTAGTGAAGGTAGCTCTTGTTTAAACCTTTTATTTTGGCCCTTGTGCCGTGCTTTTTTTGCTCCTGTGTTTTGTGTCATTTTGTTAAATAAACATGTGCATGCAAGCTTAAAACTGTAGCTTTCTGACTCTGGGTCTAACAGTATCCTGTAACATGTGGCGTCAGTAGGATAGTGCCTCTTGTGACACAGAGCAGGACTGCAGTTTAATAAAAAAAAAAAAAAGGATAACTGGATCTGCTGGAACCCAGAAGCATCCCAAACCCAGTGGGATGGCAGACTGGAGGACCTCTGCGGTGGCTAGAGGACTGGTGCCTTGCGTATAGGGAGTTTGGGCACAAGGTGGTATGCTGTCCCCAAGAGGAAGAGGAGGAGATGCCTGCCTGAAGGCTGGAGAAGACCAAACTGCCTGTCCCAAAATGGAAGAAGGTGAAAAGAGGCCGTTACTGGAGGCAAGAAAAGGAGTCGTTGACATCCAGAGGGCCAAAGGAGGAGGAGCCCCCGCCATCTTCAGTGCAGAAGGGGGAGGAGTCGCTGCCGTCTCCAGAGCCGGAAGGGGGGCACTCTAGCTCTTAAGTCAACAGGGCAACCTCCGGACCAACCTCGGCAACCGCTACACCTGCTGCTAAGGGAAACACAGCAAAAGCCAGCCACATGTCCATGTCCAGAGGCATCACAGCTGCCAGTGTCGCCACTGCCGGAGTACCCCACCCCACTGCCAGCATCACCAGACCCAACATCACTGCCAGCATCGCCACTGCCGGAGTACCCCACCCCGCTGCCAGCATCCCAAGACCCAGCACCACTGCCAGCGTCGCCACTGCCGGAGTACCCCACCCCGCTGCCAGTATCACCAGACCCAGCATCACTGCCAGCGTCGCCACTGCCGGAGTACCTCACCCCATTGCCAGCATCACCAGACCCAGCATCACTGCCAGCGTCGCCACTGCCAGAGTACCACACCCCACTGCCAGCATCACCAGACCCAGCATCACTGCCAGTGTTGCCACTGCCAGAGTACCCCATCCTGCTGCCAGCATCGCCAGACCCAGCATCACTGCCAGCGTCGCCACTGCCAGAGTACCCCACCCCACTGCCAGCATCACCAGACCCAGCATCACTGCCAGCGTTGCCACTGCCAGAGTACCCCACCCCGCTGCCAGCATCGCCAGACCCAGCATCACTGCCAGCGTCGCCACTGCCAGAGTACCCCACCCCACTGCCAGCATCACCAGACCCAGCATCACTGCCAGTGTTGCCACTGCCAGAGTACCCCATCCTGCTGCCAGCATCGCCAGACCCAGCATCACTGCCAGCATCGCCACTGCCGGAGTACCCCACCCCGCTGCCAGCATCACTATACCGAGAATTACTGTCAGCGTCGCCACTGCCGGAGTACCCCACCCCGCTGCCAGCATCACCAGACCCAGCATCACTGCCAGCTTCGCCACTGCTGGAGTGCCCTACACATCTGCCACCACTGCCTGCATTGCCACTGCAAAAGTAGCCCACACCGCTGCCAGCATCACCACTGCCAGAATCGCTACTGCTGAGTGCTTCACACATCCACCACCACCGGAGAGCCTAGTGCCACCGCCTCTGCCAGAGTGTGCAGCATCGGAGGGAGAAAACTGGACAAGGGGGGAGGGGGTTGGTGTTTTAACTCCATAAACTCAGCCCCGTTTGTTTTGGTTCATAGCTTGTTTAAAAGTGGTACTCCTAGCCAGAGCTACGGTCTCCTAAAGGTAAGCCTCTCAGCATGTGGCAGGGTTCACATGCTTAGGCTTCGTTTTGCGTAGATTGCTCCGTCATTGTAGCAGCTAGACGGAAAGGGGCGGTATCGTTGGAAAGCTTAGAATCACGTATATAGTTCAGAAAGAGCTTGCTAGAGAAGCTACAGACCAGAGATAGAGACAGAGAGAGAGAGAGAGAGTTTTCTCCATTGTGTCTTGTGTCAGACAAGAACTGCTTTGCAGAATGGCACAGAAAGTAATGGGAGATGGCCTGGGCATGTAAAATTGTAAACAGTTATCTTCAATGTTCCATATTCTGTTTTGTTCAAAAAAAGTTTTGATTATGCTTGTTTGGTAAAAAAAAAAAAAAATCCCCATGTTGATTTCATATTAAAGTTCAATGGTGCAATGTTTTTGTTTGTTTGTTTTTTACCCATCTATGATTACAAAATATATAGCAGTGACCAAACATGATTTTTTTGGAAAAGCGTTTTATTATTATTATTTTTTTTTACATATATTCTCATCTCTACCACATATAGTATGCTTGATGCTGTTGCAACTCACATAATATAGATTATATAGGTTGATATAGGTTACATGCATGCAATACAAACTATCCCACTCTAATTGGGGAGTGGCCACATGTATAAAAATATCCAGAAATCCTTTGTTTGTTGAAGGAGTTTGGGGGTGTTTGTGCTGTGATTTATTTTTTTTATTTTTTTTACTGTTTATCAATGCAGTAGTGAAGGCTAATGCTCAGCCTACAGATAGTTATTATTTTGTTAAACCTTTTATTTTGACCCTCATGTTGTGTTTATTTTGTTAAATAAACGTATATGCACTTAAAAGTGCAGCTTTCTGTTTCTGGTTCTCTTTCCTGCTGGTAACAGCTTCTGTCATGACATTACCCTGTTACAATCATCAAATGCATGACTCAATACTCAGGATTTTCAACAGTGTTGCCTCCACATGCTTTCATATTTCACCCTGAAGCAGGCAATGTCAACAGAGTTGAAAGCTTATGATGTCACAGGATTTCTCAAATCCAGAAAACAGAAACACATGGCAAAACTACACAGGTCTTACAGTAAGAGGGCAAGCAGATTGAGAACTTGAAAAACAATTAAAAGTTTCAGAAAATTCCCAGCCATTCAGAATGATTACAAGCACCATACATAGGTAAGGGAGTAGTACAAATTATTTAAATGTCAAACTACATTGGAGATGTATTATTATTTATAATAATACATATAGGTGTAGAAATAGTCTGAAGGGTGAGCATAAAAAATCTGATGGGAGATACTTCTAGTTCATACTTTAAAACAAGTTAGCTCTCTACAGTATATCACGATGTCACCAACCAGACACCTGCTCATGGAAACAAGGTGCCTCTGGTAGACAAGCCACAGGGCCACTCATCCAGGGAAATGATAAACTCACCTGGGCGACCACCCTTGTGAACTGGAAAGTCCAATAGTGGACTGTCTCCAAATGAAAGCTGTGGATAACAGTGTTTGGCTAAAGTGTCCACAGAACCCCAGGTAGATGCCCTGCAGATCTCCACTGCTGGAGCTGACTGGAGGCCAGACAGGGATGCAGCCACTGCTCTTGTTGAGTGGCCTCCGACTTGTCCTTCCACAGTCTGATCCGCTAAGGAATAATAGAGGGAATACAATCAGCCAGCCACTTGGAGGTTGTTGGTTTGGACAGCGGCTCGTTGCTGGATAATTGAATACATTACATGAGTTGTGGTGATGCTCTCTAAAATGTGGCGGACCGGTATGTGAAGTTAGGATAAACAGGCACATTCAGAAGCAGGACTGCAATGGTACAAATGAGACAAACTGGAAGTGAGGGGACTATAAATACTGTAATGGGATATCTGAGGTATCCTGATTCATTATCTTAAAATTCAGAGGGACAGTTGCTATTTTTGGTACCTTGTCCAAGGCTTTCCTTTCAAGATGCATTTAATCTCTCTCAGTGTTGAATTAAAGTAGACCAAACAAAGGCTGTGAAATAGTTTGGACCTGGATGGCCATTGGTGGGTACACTACTGTAACTAATCATAGGGAAATGATCGATTCAATCAACTCAGTTTCAGTGGTCACTCTAAGACTGCTTCATTGGCTATAATAATCCTTATCAAATGGTGAATTGTTCAAATACTGGCTCTCACCTGTGAGAATACTATTGTAAGAATACTTTTTAATCTACTACAGTATGAATTCTTCAAATACATTCCCTACAGCTCGAGGTAGAACTGACTGGAATACTCTCAATGTCTGAGAAACATTCATTTCAATGTAAAACACAATAAAGCTGCTGTTTATGACTGGAAGCCACAGCGAGCAATGTGAGGCTAGTGTGCGGAAAGAAGAAAGAGGATTTTTTTTTTTTTTTAAGCAGAGCAGCAGGAGCAATAAGGCACAAGAGAATATCTGTGATTGTCCCCTAAGGAAATGAGAAACAATTTAAACAGAAATATGCTACGTAATGACAAATTGATGTTTTGTGAGTTTGAATGTCGTTCTGTCAATCTCTATTACAAGTTTATTTGTGCAAAATAGGAACATTATTAAAATTATCCCAAGGGCTTGACAACTACACTAATCTAAAACACCAGATTACATACAGTAGTGGCTAGGTCAATATATACTTCTTGCTCTCCACTGCCTTGGACCATATAAAGTTATTGTAGAAAACAAAATCATTTCATAAATCATACCTGTCATGCACTTCCATTCATTGTATACAGCTATGGCCAAAAGTTTTGCATCACCTAGAATTTTAGGATTGAGACATAATTATAAGAAAAAAAATATATGAACATCATTTAGATCTTCTATTTAACATTAAGTATTTTACAAAATGATATCGCAAAAGTCTACCAAAAGCCATAACTGTAGTTTTTGTGAGTTTTTTATTAAGTATATGGAAAAATACAAAGCTGTATGTAATTCAATACATTAACGTAACATTATTCAGCAGGTGTTTATTCAACTTTATGAAGCAAAAATTGTTAATTTCATAGGGTGATGCAAAAGTTGTGGCCATAGCTGTACATAACCATGTAATAACAAAATAATAACTGGGGATATAGCAATGGTTTCAGCTACTGTAACAGAGCTGAGCATGAGCCAGTGACTTTGCACACTGCAAACAAGCATCTTAACGACTGTAAAAGATCAGTGCTCGTCTGCATCCATCGTTACAGTGCTTTTCATCTCCTATCACAGATAGGGGACAGAATCTATAATGGCAGTGCGTCACACTGAACTGACCATCATAATATTACATGGCAATGACTGGTGGAGTGTGTAATTACACTGAAGAAGCCTGTGTCATAAGGTAACATTACCATGTATTTACAACCCTGTAAATATACACTATTTTTGTGACATGGTCTGAGAAAAAAAAAAAAAGATAAAATAACTGCTAAAAAAATACCTGATGAGTCTGACCTTTACAATCACAGAATTAAGTACCCAGTATGAAGAAAATATCAGATATCAAAATGATATTTTTTGTGATTAAGTCATTTATATGGCATTTCAGTAGCAGGATCACGACCTAGACAAGTGTGTACATTTGGCAACAAATTAATAAACATGTAAAAAATAAACAAAATTAAAGTCACAGGTGGTTCTAAAATTGGCTAACTATTTAGAAAAGGATGAATCACCAGTGCTAGCTTAGAAAATAGCAGCTTATGTTATCATCAGCTCTTGGCCAGTTCTTAATGATCAGCTCAAACCACAAGTCAGATGCACAGGTAGAATTTCACTGATCACTGGTAACCGTTATTTCAATGGTTCCTCCATTTGCAGTTTCTCCTACAAACATTCTTTAGCTATATATATATATATATATATATATATATATATATATATATATATATATATATATATATATATATATATATATCCCCTACAATGTTGAATATTGTCTAGATCTTGTCCAGACCAGACAGCAGGTTTAGAAAAGTGCCAATCAAGATCTTATTTCATAAGCAACTAAAAAAAGAGGTGTCAAATGTCTTATTTACTTTCTGTCTCATAAAAAGTGTGTCATGTTTTATTTACTCAGCATGTACAAAATAGTATTTTAACATCTCGATAAAGAACTTGATACAGACTCGTCATTGAAACACCTGTTTCTCATTATATGAATCCACATCATTTTATTTTTCCTGAATGTTAGATTCTTGAGCAATTTTGTGGTATACAGTTAACGCTTGTGAGCTTTAATGCTATGCCCTATGATTCAAAAATCAGAAAAGCACCTTCAAGGTCGTAGGGTAGTGCTATTGTGGTACAAATCATTTGTTAACGACTCAGTCATAAAGCCAATTCAGTTATTCAATTCTTATGCATACTGTCAATGAAAACTGTTTGCCTAAAACCTGGTATGTAATTCTTAGAATTACCAGAATTGGAAACAATATACCTGTACAAAGGAGAACAATGGACACTTAATCTTATTTTCCCTTTGTAAGAATAAAAAATTGAATGATTTTCAAAGCAAACATCACCTGTTCCCATGTTACTGTAGAAACTTGCCTCCTTTATATAGCTGACATTTTCAAAATAAATCTGACCCTAATGTAGTTTAAAATATTATACAGTCTCACCATTAGAGGTAACTTTGCATATATAAATCACATATAAGAAAGCAATCATTGAGGATCTGTCAAAATTCAAGTACATTGTATCTTGTGAGCAGATGCCATCCTGTGCATTGAAACATGCAGCACAATTCTACAGTTAAAAAAACAGCAACAGATTATCTTTAACAGTAGTTAGTATAGTCTTTGTATTTGTGAATTAGACCAAACTGTGAAGATCTCTCCAAACAATAAGAGATTCCCTGCACACAAAGTATTAACTTGGATCCACAGAAGCTTGACAGAAGATGTATTCATAAAATAATAATAATATAATACCTTACCTTCTAATAATAAAATAACAAATTAATCATATATAAAATACAAAGTGTCAGCAACTGAGACAACTGTTTAAGTTATAGGTCTACTTTTAATTAAAAGATGCACCAAAGTCAATAGTCAATATAAATCAGTTTTATAAACATGAAATAACTATTTCGTTTTAGTTGAAATTAGCCACAAGGGGAAAACATGTAGAGTTAGAAATGAATCACAAATAAGTACTCCATGCATACTGGCACTAATGAGCAGTAACACCACACACCCACATTTAAAAGGAAATAAAGCTTCAGCCTCCACATAACTCTACACTTCATGCCGAGAATACTAAAGAATACAGATAAGTAATACAATTTAGCAACAGCATATTGAAAAAAGAATGCTGCCTCAGAGAAATCTCAGCTTCTAACAAAATAATTGATATTTAATAACACTCTCCTGCAGCAGGGCTTTCTTCCCCCATTGCGAATATTACCTTTGGTTCGATCTGATAAATAGAACTGTAAAAGATTCAAAATGGGATATTGAAGGATGGCAGAAACATATATTGTTGTTTAGTTTCCAGCCAGGTTCAGTCCTGTTTATGGCACATGCTGTTATCATTGGAACATAAACAGAAGCTGAAAAGCCTACCCACGGCAATGCCTTGGCAAGCAATTGCAATACAATGGCACAGTCCGAGGTGGCAACTGTAAAACACAAACTCATTGGCACAAGCTACTGAGAGAGTGCAAACCTAGCACTATATGAAGACGATAGTCTGTATTCGTACCTTTTTCATGCTGAATTCCCATTGGGCTTGGATTATATTGGGGGATAAACATTCTCATGATAAAGCACTGTGCTCATCGAAGGACAATTGATCCACTTTGCACTTTTTGTTTTGCATCCATTTCCCAGAAACATCAAACAAGTGAAATACGTGAGAACACAAAAAGAGGTAATCTATGTATAGAAGACAAAACACATTACAAATAACAAACAGTGTGGAGAGTGGAAAAGAGACAATTGGAATAAGATGGCAGAAATGGGTTTGATTGAAATGTGAATAATCAATTGGCTGAAGTAGGTTAATTACAAATGAATTCAATGTTTTGCCAGGTTCACTGTCGTATATATTTGTAGGTTCTTATCTTACTGGGTTAGTTTACGTGTGTTCGTACTCCTCTTGGGTTGTCTTGTGATTGGACATTTTGATTATATATATTTCAAATTATACTGATATATTGAAAGCGTGAACAGTTCACAGTAGGAAAAGCTAGTCTCAGTAACAAATATTTGTGGTCATTAGAGTATATAAAACTGAGAATATAAAAGGAATAAGTCTGGCTACTTTTCACTGTTTTCACTGTTCGTTTGTTGAAACACAATACAGCCATCCTGATTTTTAATATTTAATGAGAAAAGCCCTGCATTTTGAATATTTTATATTGTCAAAGTGTTGTTGAGCTTCATTTTTATTTCTCTGTCTGTAAATAAATATAATGACAAACATAAGATTCTCATGTTCTAGAAACTGCAATTCCATTTTGTAAAAAACTAAAAATCTACTCATAAATCATTAAATCACATTTGAACTGTTCAGATACATTTCTATGCTTGAACGATTTATATATATATATATATATTATATTATTATATATATATATATATATATATATATATATATATTCTCAAATTGACACTGTGAGTCGACTATTTTAGAAAAGTTTTAATATAGTCATAATGGAAGATGGACATAAGGCTTCACTAAGAAATAATGTAGCAAAGGGTAAGACTGAATTATATTTAACATGATATTAAAAACGAGTGTTGGAGTCTCTGAATCTGAGCAATACGTTTAAGAAACTGCACATATCACATAATTTAGATATTCGGAATTTGGTTCTGTACTTCACAATAGGTTCCCCCATGAGCCATGAACCGCTTACAGGGCAGCAGGCACATTTTACAAAACAGAACTGGATGACCAAGCCCTAACCCTGCAGTAGCTGTGTTGAAACCTGCCTGAGGGAATGTGATTGAGGGCACCAGCCTCAAATTTCAGCCTCTGATATTTATTGTGGACAAACACAGTTCCCAGCTGCAGGAGTGACAGGGTAATTGTGGAATGTACATGTTGTGCTGACAGACATCCTCGCTTTCTGTACTTCTCTGCTGTAGCCCTTTTGAATACACACACACACACACACACACACACACACACACACACACACACACACACACACACACACACACACAAATGAAAACTATGGACTAAACAACAGCATTATCACTTTTAGTAGTCAAGTATATCTTTCAAACAATAGCATTCTTTTAAAATTATTTTATGAATAAGTTTGTGAGGTCTCATCTGTGCATAACTTCAAAACATATTTTATCTTACATTTTTCAGTTTATTTTAAGGAAACCAAATACATACTTAGGAAATATTTTCCCAGAGGAGAAACAAAAATACCTCAATTTTACAAAAGGGACCCTGAAATTACAACTATTTTTTTTATTTTTTCATTTTCATTGGTTTAAAATTACAGTTAGCTTAAATAGAGACCGCTCCCCTCCATTAACATGCATTATGTGTTTAATAAACGTGTTTCATATTTGCAACAGAAGCATGATTCCATAACAAGCATGCCTGAATTATACCAGTTTAAGAGTGTAATCATCTTCATGAAGTGTACTAGATGTTACATTAAATAGATTCAACTATTAAAGGACATTACCCATTACTTAAAATTAAGATATTACTTAATATGTTCAAAGAATCTCCTCTAGCAATCTTATCTAAATGATAATTATAGATTTTATTAGTAATAATAATAATAATAATAATAATAATAATAATAATAATAATAATAATAATGTAGTGTTACCGAAGCGGTGCAGGTATAGGTATATCTCTTTCGAATAACACACTGCAGGACTGAAGTATCCCTTTTATGGGTTTTATTCCTTGGCTGTATTTCTAGTGCCCCTGCAGAGCCATGAACACAGTCCCTCTGTGTATCCCAGTAAAGGAAACCAGCCCACAGTGCATGTATTGGTAAGTGGCATGTGTTTTTCTGTTAAAAAGTATGTACAGTTCCAGATATCTTACTTATCTGAACAATGGTGGATCTCAAGATTGACACTGTTTATTAAAACAAATATCACAAATGTTGAATTTTTGCTAAATTATTAAGACAAAAATATAGTTAAGAGGTTCACATGCTCTGTTAGAGATCAGTGGCCTTTTTTATATGAATTAAACAACATGGTATTGAGATCCAGCACTGTATATATCAATGTACTCAAACCCAATGTGCGCTTTGATTTGTGTGACAGGAAACTGTGCTTAGGTCCACAGTGATTTCGATAAACTGAAACCACCCACATTACACCCTCGTCCTAGTCATTTCCAATGCTGTAGAGGAAAAGGGAACACGGAACCTTTACTATTTGCAACATGAACCAGCTGGGTATGCAGTTTCTACGGGTCCCAATTACACCCCAAAAGTCTTACAAACAAGTTCTCTAGAAACCTGAGTGCTATTGGACTCACCTGATAATATATCTATATATATATATATATATATATATATATATATATATATATATATATATATATAGATGATTGATATTATATGGACACCACTGGAAACTGTGGTACCTTTGTATCCAGGATAACCGGGAATAAATTTATACACATCCGAGTCAGGTCGGACTGAACCTGTAGTCTCTAGTGTGGGACGGGTTGATTGTGTCTTTATGTTCCAAGGTTGGACAAGTGTCGACATTCAATGACTGACTGAATACGGACCGAATAAACAGTTGAATTATAGTCACGTGGAAGACAAATTTGTGTGTGTGTGTGTGTGTGTGTGTGTGTGTGTGTGTGTGTGTGTGTGTGTGTGTGTGTGTGTGTGTGTTGTGTGTGTGTGTGTGTAAATACAATCACAACCCATCATTGACTGTTTATTCTGAAGACTGTTTTAGATCAGAGCCTAGATACAACTTGGGTGATCCAATAAATACAGCATTTAATTCATGATGATTTTATAGAAAATAATATGTTAATTTTACAAAATGGAGATACATTACTTTAAAAAATATATATTAATATAGGTAATTTTTTTTTTTTGTTGTAACAATAAGGACAAATTTGAAGAGTTCAAACAAACCTTTGTAGAAAACTTT
This sequence comes from Polyodon spathula, assembly GCF_017654505.1. Taxonomy (NCBI): domain Eukaryota; kingdom Metazoa; phylum Chordata; class Actinopteri; order Acipenseriformes; family Polyodontidae; genus Polyodon; species Polyodon spathula. Next base: position 106,036,405 of record NC_054534.1, on the reverse strand, counting down.
ACACGTCACGATACGTGCACTGGGACTTGTTTCGAATATGTTATAATATTATTATAATATTATTCTAATAATAATAATAATAATAATAATAATAATAATAATAAATCCATCCTCAAGAAAACCGGATAGAAATAATACTAGAGACCTTTTTATTTCTAAGTTTAAGGATGCTTTCCTAACAGCAGCTATTAAATTGAAAAAAAAAAAAAAAAAAAAAAAAAACGAGTTACCTTTATCACAGTTGTCCTTGGTTTTGTTATTTGCACCATCTATGATAGTGTCGACATGAATAAAATGTAATCCCTAATCCTTAGTTTTCATGAAAAATTTTGAAACCAAATGTTACATCTGTGCGTTATTTTTTAAATCTAAAGTTATACATTAATTTTAATCAAGAATTTAGTGCGTCTGTATTATTATTATTATTATTATTATTATTATTATTATTATTATTATTATATTATTACATGTTTACCAATGTAATGGAGAGCAGCCTACTTTTAGGACACAGAAATATAAGCCCCGACTTTGTGAACATTACAGTGGAGCTATATTAAATGCCTATCACATTGCATACGTTTATATAACACGAAAAAATAAAACTACAGAGAGACACCTTCAAGTAACATGCAGTGTAAGGTTTTTATTATTATTTTATTTTATTTTTGTAACCTGTTTATTTATTTATTTTTTTAAAGCGGCACCTGTTAATGTTTACAAACATTTCGAGCAAACTATTTTTTCCCCCATACCAGCTTCATTTTGAATCTGGTGAGACCAATTGAGTTCTGTCGTGCTTCACAACCAATTGAAGCGCATTTCTTCTAAAACAATAAATAAAATAAAATATAACAGCCCTTTGAGCATGCAATAATGTATGTTATAAACTGTCATTGTATAAGTAACCCTGGCAGTATTTATTTGTTGTCCTATGAAGGGTTTTTAATTTTTAATTTTTATAGGCCTATGCTAAATGTCCGTATAGTTCAGCTTATCTTTTGTCTCGACTTAATTTCCAAATCTCCAGTTAGTGTTATGCGGCTTTTTATAATCATTTTCAGGTTATTTGTAATTAATATTTAATAGCATTAGGTGTTTACACAATTGTAATACAATTTACAATGTAACATTAACATCTGGAGCCGTAACAAATAATGACAGAAATATTATTTTTGAAAACTTTGAAAAATGGAATATGTTATAGTGGCACTGTGCTTCAATTGGAACATACGAACATACATACATACATACATACATACATACATACATACATACATACATACATACATAAATGAGATTTTGTTTTCTTAAACTTACCTTGGGATTTAATTATTATTGCATGTTCATAACTGAATCCAATCGCGTAGCGGTGAATATAAACCACCACGCTGGTTAGTACAATGTATAGCAGGCTATTGCAATGTATTTATTGCGAACTTTGTTGTGTGTGTGTGTGTGTGTGTGTGTGTGTGTGTGTGTGTGTGTGTGTGTGTGTTTCTAATATGTAGCAAAGTTCCCACTGCAACATTGTAATGTTTTGTTTTCTAATTAACATCTGAATCCTATCCACCCAATTTCACAATCGGTCCAGCAGTGTGCGGGCTTTATACTGAATTATGCAAGCAGCCATAGCCACGTTTCATTTTGAAATCGCAGGTGTATGCTTTCATCAGAAAAGTGATCACTTCAAATAATTTCTTTGTCAGGTTCCAGACGCATCATACAGATAAGGCACTTTTTAACGTTGGTGTTAATCATTAGTTAAAATATTATCACCAAATTTAATTTTCACCAAAAACATCTGTATTGAAGCTCAAAATTGTTTATGATATTCGCTTGTTCAATTCGACTTTTTTTTCATATCAGACGAAAATATTAACACCATAAACAGTGGGTTTACTTCAAATAACACAACAACAAAAACAAAAACTAGGCGCCGATAAGTCAACATACAAAATTGTCAGAGTTTGCTTTAAACAAAAACTCTTCATCAGAAGTGTCTGGTTTAAAATGAAACCATTCTCAATCCGATTTTTTTTCCAATTAAAACAAAAACAAACAAACAAACAAACAAAAAAAACATCTCACCTGTGAGCCTGTCCTTTGCAAATCGTCGACTGCTCTCCATCCAGGGGAAGGTAAAGTTCCCCACGTTACCCACCGTGTGCGCGCTGGCAGGGAAGCCAGGCGGGTGGGTCAGGGGAGGTGGATGTGGCGCTGGTGGCATTGGCCTGTGGGCTGGGACCCTGATTACTCCGCCTGCACCTCCGGGGTTCACATTAACATTCATGTGCATGCTAACATTCATGTTAACGTTATAGGACCCTGCTAACCCCGCTGCCATGGAGCAGGCCGGGTTATACACAGTGTTGTAGCCATTGGCATAGACATTGCTGGCCAGCTGGTAATCCGCTTCGCCTGTCCGGCAGCCGGCTTGCTGGTCAGTGTTGTTCAATATCTGATCGATTCCAAAGCTGATGGGTTCGTGCTGTTGGTGAGTCTGGTTCACTTGTTCTATTCCGGTGTGCTCCATGTTTTAAAGACAGATCAAACGAACGATAAAAAAAAAATACAAAAAACGATACTCCAAATATCCAAGTAAATTATAAATACCCCACCCGCTCCCCCAAACAAAAACAAAAAAGTGGTTTTGTGTTTCTAAGAAAGTGGTTCCATCATTGCAGAATTGATGCACTCACTGTTCATTGAGCTGTTATGTTAATTCCATTCATAGACTCAAAACTCGTGGTATTTCATTCCGATGTCGAATCCATCAATTAATTCCAAAATACATCGTCAGCATGCAGTACAGTGCACTGTCTACAATTTTAACAACAAAAAAGAATGAATGCAAAGAACTCGCGACGTTGCTTAGAAAAATCCCAAACTGGGCAGTACCAAATTGCTGGAGAAGTGCAGGCTCTACTCTTCAGAACAGAGGCTCGTGTTGCCTATGCAAGAATACAAGCCAGTGTTCAGGTAAACTCAGTCAATATGTGTCTGTCGTTGACCCCAAATAAAGAGCTAATGTGTCTTACAGTGAATATTAATTGTTCCAGCTGCAATACTCTACACTGACTTTGCGCAGGTGAGACGCTCCCTCAGCCAAAATCCCCGGGAATCGAACGGCGATTGGTGCTCTAGAATGGGCGGGGTTTCACAGTCCTTTAATTGTATTTATTTATTTTTGTCCTTAAAGATACAGCTGTCTATTTCTGTACTGTTTTTTTCTAATGCTCAAAACACAATATGCTACAGAAGAATATAGCAATGCAGTCACATCTGAACAGAACCGGAGCTTTTTTAAAAAAAAAAGGAAAAGCGCGCCTGAGGCTATATTGGGAAGGACACCACCAAAACATACCGGCCCTGTATTACCACGTGTGTTACCCTTGAATGATATGCAGTTTTAACCAATGTACGTTTTTTTGTTTTGTTTTGTGTTGTTTTGTTATGTTTTTAGTGCATGAATATTATCCGTTTACCTTTCATTGTAGGTTACTCTGTTTTCTCAGAAGCTGTTTAAAAACAACTGTGTCACGTTATCACTTTTGGTATAATTGCAACGACAATTTTGGCTACACAGAATGAATGCTACCCCCAGAAACTGTGTAAATGTGTATCTATTATTTCCCTGCTGTACGTTTGGTAAGGACTGCTTCATAACAATTATTTTTCAATAAAAATACATTTTAGTAGTAGTAGTAGTAGTAGTAGCAGATTATTATGTGTAAACGTAATTAATTTTTAAGATAAACTTTCTGACATTACAGCCTGCTGGCAAACCGGGGGCGAAATTTATAGTGCAGGCCGAGACCTGCATAACAGCCGTGCAGTGTCTCGGTTCTTGATACAATAAAGTGCTTTTGTTAACCCTCCGCTGCCGTGGTCTGTGCAGCCATTATTTCTTTGACATCGTGTATGATGATCCCGCTGCACAGTCACAGTAAAAGCGACAAGTTGACAAAATGTTTCGAAAGGGGTTTGTGGCATTTGATTGGCATCGCCCGAAATTACACTTCCCAGTTGCGGCGGACTTTGAACGAGGCTGAACGCATCTCAGATTATACAAATGAAACGGACTTTATCAGCCGATACAACAGCTCCAAAAAGATCATTTCATTGCTGGTGCGATTATTATTATTATTATTATTATTATTATTATTATTATTATTATTATTATTATTATTATTATTATTGCTATTGTTTGTTGTTGTTGTTGTTGTTGTTGTTGTTGTTTGTGTTGTTGATAATAATAATAATAATAATAATAATAATAATAATAATAATAATAATAAATAATAATAATAATAATAATAATACGATTTATTAGGAGACGTTCCGTTTCTCAATAACAATGCAAAATGGGTTATAATAAATCTGCAACACGGGAAAAGCGAATTTAATATATCACCGTTTAATATATCATCATTTTATAACGTGCTTATTTCTGCTTTTGTGCAAACGAAAACATTTCACAGGCGCGTGCGGGTGGCAAGGGGGATGTATACAAATCAATTGTGTGCATTCGAATCTATATTAATAATGAAGGCTTATTCATATTTCAATTGCGGTGGGAATGAGCAAGGGTATAACATTCCAGGCAGTGTGTCTGAATTACTTAACTCGAGCAGAATGGGCATATTAACACTGTGGAAAAAAACACAAGGTGGGTCTGGATAATGTGGCAACGTGTGTAAATCGACAGTATTTTAAACAGTTATGCAGTGACATGGTCTATATGTACCCAAACAAGAGCTGCACAGCAGTACAATTATATATTTTAGGAAGATTTTGAAGGGCAAAAAAAAGTAAATAAAGGCGTTTGCTGTTATTATATTGGTAGTATAGGTCTATATTAAAGAAAAAAAGGTTAGCAAAGTTAATTAACTAGCTTGGTAGAAGATGATAGATAGATAGATAGATATAGATAGATAGATAGATAGATAGATAGATAGATAGAGAGCGTCACCGTGAAAGTACTAAAGTATTTCTATAACATTTCTTGAGCTCTAATCAAAACCCTCCAAATCAACTTTTGCTCATACCGTAACCCTACTCTTTATTAATATGACGTGTTAATGATCGAATGTATCAGCTGTCATGAGCCCCACAAGTACATAATAATAATAATAATAATAATAATAATAATAATAATAATATCACTTTCAATGGTTATTATCAGCTGCATATTAATTCAATTCAATTCAATTTTATTTTTTATATAGCGCCTTTTGCAACAGGTCTCCTCAAAGTGCTTCACAAAGGCAAAAAACAATACATATTACTGAACAACATTAAGCATTTAAAAACGGAATAAAAACAAAACAGAATATATAAACTGTATTATAAAAATAATATTTTAATCTAGATTTTTTTAAAAAAAATAACTAAATAAAAAACAGTGGGAACAATATGGGGGCAAGAGGATATCAGCTCATGTGAATGAAAATGCCAGGCTCTAGAATGGGTTTTTAGTCTAGACTTGAAGAGATTGACTGAAGGGGCTTCTCTAATTGTGATGGGCAAGCTGTTTCATAATTTAGGTGTCATAAAATATCTACCACCATATTAGCTCTATAGTATGAAATGTACAGTCAATATGACCAGTCCTGTTGGGTCCAAAAAGACAAATCGCTGTCAATAATGCAGGCTCGTTCACGGGAAACAAAGACACATGCTATTATTGTTATTTTTCTGCTCCAATCGTTCTCAGCTATTTCGTCTGCCTGATTTTATTTTGAATGCTTGTTTTCTATTCATTAATTATTCACACTGACAGTAATTTTAGACTTATTTTGTCTTATATTAATTCATTATTTCCTTTGCTCTCATTTCATAATGAAATAATTACCTTTGTGATGAATGGCATGCCTAGTTATTCCTGGGGAATCTGCTCATTTATCACTCCTAACTGGATTCTTTTCAGTCAGGGACCGATATTGTACTGATTGGGTTATATTTAAAATAGCAAAACAGTGCTTCAGACATCTTTCTGACAGCCCAGTGTTTAAATCGTTATTTAGCTAGTTATGTAGCCTTGAATTATAAAACTGAACAGCGAGACAAAATGTAAAAATCCAATTAGTTTATGTTTTCATTATTTTTCATCGCTAAAAAGATAGTTGTCAACTTCTGTCTATTTAGCTAGTGTTTCGTTTCATTAGTTTATTTAATTGACACTGCTAAAATTTTAATAAATTATTATTATGCCTAAGAATACAAACTATTTTATTTTTATTTGTAAATAGCATTGTTCTAAAAATGCGCTCATATGTGTTTGATCATTTTAGGCATTTTTGATGTTTATTTAAAACATTTACCATTAACAATTTAATTGTTATTATAACATATATATATATATATATATATATATATATATATATATATTACTATAATATTATTAATTAGTAATTATTTAATAATAATTATGCGTAGGCATATATATATTATATTGTTTATATTGCAATATACACAAGCTCTATAACGTTTTCAAATCGTAGTATGTTGTTCGAGATTTATTGTTACATATGACTTCATCGATAATAGTATGATATATATGATATATATATATATATATATATATAATATATATATATATATATATATATATATATATATATATATATACTCTTCAGTGATATCAAACATAGAACGGAATTTGCATGAAATTAAACTTTAATAAAAAATATATGTTTTGTATACAACTGTAAGGCGCGCTGGGGTGTGTGTGTGTGTGTGTGTGTGTGTGTGTGTGTGTGTGTGTGTGTGTGTGTGTGTGTGTGTGTGTGTGTGTGTGTGTATGTATAGTTTTCTGTTTGTTTCTTTTTGTTTTTTTGCCATTCACACTCTGTAATAGGCCCGTTTTCCGAAGTGATTTTTTTGCTCTTTTTTTTTTTTTTGTTCAATTTTAATACTATCAAACCCTAAGCGCTATAGCCCTGCGGGTCTGTCTGGGTGGCTTGCAGCTTGCATCTGATCTCGTGATGAACTGGTACCCCGAGGCTCTACTGATCTGGTGGGTAATAAAGCAGGCTACTGTCAAAGCAGAGACAATATGAATTCGTCACAGTTGTTCTTCGGGTCATCCGCGACCTGCTGCACCCCACATGTACAAGGTTTTGTTGGAGGCTTTGGGCTGGTTAATGAACAACACCCATATTCTCACCTTTTGTTTTAAAGCCTGTATATTTATTTTGTGGCGGGCCTACACTTCTGCAGAATTCGAGTGGTGTTTTTTTTTTTTTTTTTTTTTTTTTTTTTTTTTATACACAACTTGTCACAGTGATATTTATTCAACGGAACAGGCCTACTTCATAACAAGAACAAAAAAAAAAAAAAGAAAAATCACGAGTAGGGCCCAGCCTAATGTAACTTGCGTGCTTATGAGTCTTTATTTAAGTGAATAATGTAGGCCTGCATCTAAAGATTAACACGGTTTAGCATAACAGCATGAAACGTCCAGTTGTTACTGAAAAAACCGAATGCATGAACACTATAGACACCAAAGCCTTTTCCATTTTATTCCACATAGGCCTGGAGTATTTTATGGTACTATAGAAGTGCAGTGAAACCCGTACAGTATATACTGCTGGCGCGGTTTACTCACAGTATTGAACTGGTTTCACATTTTGCATCTGGTTAAGAACATTATCATGAGTAGCCTATGTAAGTTTAATATGATATATTAACGAACTTCGGCTTTGGGGGAAAAAAGGAACCCATATTGGCAGTAGTCATCCACTTTATCGCCTTGTGCTGCGTTTGATAATGATTCGCACTTCAAGATTCCATTATTAAACTCATGAGCCCCTTATTACTGATTCACGCTTTTCAGCCACGCTCCCTCTTCCTGTTGTAGTTTCTGCTGTAATTAGGTTGAATCCAGCACAGATAGGATTACATTATTCTGAATTTGGAGCCCCAGTCCTTGACTATGCATCTCCCCGGAGGAAACCTGGCGCCTCCTGCCTCAATCAGACGCTGTAAACCGGATAGAACACTCAGAAAACGCCGAGCATCAATTTAGAAACGCCGAGAGATGGCTCATTCGGGGATTGTCTTATGCACATAAAACACTAATCAAGCAAAATGTATCGACTTATAGCTGAGAAACTACAGTATAGTTTGCAGCTAGAGCTGTTTTCATACCTACAGAATAAAGATTTTTCACTTAACACCAAATGGCAATAGTGTTGTTTACACAAAACTATACGAATGCCACTTGACTGTATGGCTAATCATTTTCTTTTGTAGTTTAGTGACTGACACAATATATATATATATACTATATATATATATATATATATATAGCTCTATATATATATATATATATATATCAAATAACTCTTTGTTATTATTATCAAATTTTAGACGTTGCGTAAAACATTAAATTAAAAAAAATAGCTACATGAAAAGTCGGATCTTCTTTACGTACTTCCATAATATCTTAATTAGTTCCGATCACCCAATCCAACTCCACATTATACAAAATATATATAAAAAAAAAAGAAAAAGATTGTTCGGAATTACCATAATAGTCTCATTAGGTTATATAAATATTATATATATATATATATATATATATATATATATATATATATATATATATATATATATATATATATATATACACACACACACAAAATTATAAGTACCTTGTAGGTCTGTTATCTGTCACAATATCAGTGCAAGCAGGTATGAAATCGTTGATCCTGTAACCAGATTGTCAAAACATGGTCGAAGATACGTTTTAAAAACGTTTGTCTCAAACTAACATCTTAAATATCGCCAGCAAGGCAACGCGCAGTCTGTATGTCTAGACCCGTTTACTTCTAATATTAATGAGAAGAGACCTGAACAAGTCAGTTAAAACTAAATAGCCTACCGTTTTTTATATGACTACTACAGATTGACCCTTTACTGGAAATATCTTGAGTAACTGCAGGAAGCAAATCTGACTTGCATTGTCAAAGGACTGAACAGAGTCTAACTCCATCCTTAAACTATTAAAATTAGTTCAGGAGAGATTTTCCTCTCTAACTTTTCACTGTCCGTCAATTATATATCATATATAATATATCTTATATTATATATAATATATATATATATAATATGCTCTATTGTTCGATCTTCACGGTTGCAGTAAATTTAGGAATCATCAGCAAGAAAAATGTTACACAATCAATCTTTACTTGTTAATATCAAATAATGGATAAGAATGGTTTGATTTGGAACAATGAGGCTATGCAATTTGTTTAATATGAGGCACGCTTATTACAAATGCAGTTACATGAAATGAACACATAAAGCAGATCTGTAGCTTCATGTTATCTAGCACAAGTACAGTATTCCAAAAGTTTTAAAATTCAATTCAAATATTAACCGAAATAGAAAGAAAGCAAAAATGACATAAAACATTGTGTACATACACGCAATGAGCTGTGACCTATGAATTCATATAAACATTAGCGTTTTCAGTCTATGGTCTAACATGTGAACATTGTAAACATTAAAAGTTATAACAGGAAAACACATTCAGCAGTCGTTAGAATCGTATATATATATATATATATATATATATATATATATATATATATATATATATATATATATATATATATATATATACTTAAGAAGGGGCAACGGAGTAGAATGAAAAAAAGGAAACACATAAAACTAAGACAAGCCTACAGTGCATATGCCATTTACAAAATTTTCACAATTATTGCTCTTAAAAATTAATTGTACATGCTTCACGCTTCTGCAGTAGACTACATTTCAATTTGAATTCTGTAGAAAGTATTTCCAGTAGGCGAGTTCACTGGATTATTGAATAACGCCGATTTTTTTTTTTTTTTTTTTTTTTCTTTCTGTATAACCCTTCTTTGAAATTCGAGCCTGTAATTAACCGTATCATTGGCTTTGTGTTGTTTACAATCTAAGCGTTAAGAGCAGTAATTAAATTTCCTCCTTTCCTCGGCCACCAGCCTGCTGTCAGCCCTGCCACCTCGTGTGGAGACACAGCCGCTTGTCCCGGGGGCATCTACAACGCGAGACCTCCTGCTAGTGATTCCATGCCATAGAACAGGCCGGAGACACTGTAATCAACGTTCAAATAAGATGTAAGTAGAAGTTACATCCAATCACCAGAACTATAATCATGTAGTTGAGTAATTAATAAAGACTCTGGTGCAGGTTGCTAATCAATACAAATGGTTTTGTTTAAACAGAAGTTGGTTTTTCTGCATCAACCCTGAACGCGAGCGAATAATTTAGAAGTCACTTCAGTTAAATGGAAGTATCCACACCAGCAGCGAGCGACGTCGCTTTCAGAAATATTTGCGTTGCTAAAATAGAACTTGTTTCAATTTTTTTCATTCGTCGCGCTACTTGAATGAAACTGACCAATCAGAAGCAAAGTTAACACCTTTGAAACACGCCAAACACACACCTGAAAACACATCACCCCTGAAAACAGGTTAATCATGTTATGTAGTACTGTGTGGCTTGCAGGTGGTGCATTTAGCAGCCCCGAGACATTTTCTTTCCGATTATGCAAGTGGCATAAAAACAGGCTTATTAATAAGCAACAAATAAACCAGACCATACACACAGTCTATGTATCCGGCATTTAAATTAAAAGTGTGCAATTTTGTGGCTTTTAAAAATGACACATAGCTAATTTTTATTTCAGTAGTCGTAGTTGTTTTCGCGGTGTGTTTTGTGTGTGTATTTTCTATGCAGTTGTTTTGTGATGTTGCATTTTATTTGTGTGTGTATTTCCTATGCAGTTGTTTTGTGATGTGTGTTTTATTTGTGTGTGTATTTCAAATGCAGTTGTTTTGTGATGTGTGTTTTGTATGTGTATTTCCTATGCAATTGTTTTGTGGTGTTGTGTTTTATTTGTGTGTGTATTTCCTATGCAGTTGTTTTGTGATGTTGTGTTTTATTTGTGTGTGTATTTCCTATGCAGTTGTTTTGTGATGTTGTGTTTTATTTGTGTGTGTATTTCCTATGCAGTTGTTTTGTGATGTGTGTTTTATTTGTGTGTGTGTTTCCTATGCAGTTGTTTTGTGATGTGTGTTTTATTTGTGTGTGTATTTCCTATGCAGTTGTTTTGTGTGTTTTTATTTGTGTTGTGCAGTTGTTTTGTGATGTGTGTGTTTTATTTCCTATGTTTGTTTTGTGATGTTGTGTTTTATTTGTGTGTGTATTTCCTATGCAGTTGTTTTCTCTGTGATGTGTGTTATTTGTTGTTTTGTGTGTGTGTTTTATTTGTGTGTTGTTTCCTATGCAGTTGTTTTGTGATGTGTGTTTTATTTGTGTGTGTGTTTCCTATGCAGTTGTTTTGTGATGTGTGTTTTATTTGTGTGTATTTCCTATGCAGTTGTTTTGTGATGTGTGTTTTATTGTGTGTGTTTGTTTTGTGTGTGTGTTTTATTTGTGTGTGTATTTCCTATGCAGTTGTTTTGTGATGTGTGTTTTATTTGTGTGTGTGTATTTCCTATGCAGTTGTTTTCTCTGTGTGTTTTGTGTGTGTATTTCCTATGCAGTTGTTTTGTGATGTGTGTTTTTTTGTGTGTGTATTTCCTATGCAGTTGTTTTGTGATGTGTGTTTTATTTGTGTGTGTATTTCCTATGCAGCAGTTGTTTTGTATGTATGCAGTTGTTGTGTTTTTGTTTTTGTGTGTGTGTGTATTTCCTATGCAGTTGTTTTGTGATGTGTGTTTTTTTTTTGTGTGTGTATTTCCTATGCAGTTGTTTTGTGATGTTGTGTTTTATTTGTGTGTGTATTTCCTATGCAGTTGTTTTGTGATGTTGTGTTTTATTTGTGTGTGTATTTCCTATGCAGTTTGTGTTGTTGTGTGGTTTTTGTTGATTGTTTGATGTGTTGTTGTTGTGTTGTTGTGTGATTGTTTGTGTGTTGTTTTGTGTTTGTGTTTTTGTTTGTTTGTTTGTTTGTTGTTTTTTGTTTTTGTGTTTTGTGTGTGTGTGTGTTTTGTTGTTGTGTTGTGTTGTGTGTTTGTTGTGTTTGTTGTTGTGGTGTTTTTGTTTTTTGTTGTTTTGTGTTTTGTGTTGTTGTTGTTTGTTGTTGGTGTGTGTTTTTGTTTTGTTGTGTGTGTGTTGTTGTTGATTGTGTTGTTGTTGTTGTGTGTTTGTTGTTTTGGTTTTGTGTTTGTTGTTGTTTTGTTGTGTGTGTTGTGTTGTTTTGTTTGATTTGTGTTTTGTTTGTGTGTGTTTTGTTTGTGTTTGTTGTGTGTGTGTTTTGTGTTTGTTTGTGTTGTTTGATTTTTTGTGTGTGTTTGTGTGTTTGTTGTTGTGTGTGTTGTGTTTGTGTGTGTTTGTTGTGTTGTTTGTGTTGTTGTTGTGGTTTTTGTTGTTGTTTTTGGTTGTTGTGTGTTGATGTGTGTGTGTTGTGTTGTTGTTTGTTGGTTTGTTGTGTGTTTTGTGTTGTTGTGTGTTTTGTTTTGTGTGTTGTGTGTGTGTTGTGTGTTTGTGTTTTGTGTGTGTTGTTTTGTTTTTGTGTGTGTTTTGTTTGTTTGTTGTGTGTGTTTTGTGTGTGTTTTGTGACTTTGTTGTGTTTGTGTTTGTGTGTTGTGTGTTGTGTTGTTTTTGTGTTTGTTTGGTTGTGTTTTTGTTTGTGTGTTGTGTTGTTGTTTTGTTGTGTGTGTTTGTGTTGTGTTTGTGTTGTTGTTGTGTTGTTTGATGTTGATTTGTGTGTTGTTGTGTGTGTGTGTGTGTTTTGTTTGTTTGTTGTGTGTGTGTTGTGTGTTGTTTGGTTGTTTGTTTGTTGTTGTGTTGTTTGTGATTTTTTGTTTTTGTGTGTGTTTGTTGTTGTGTTGTGTTTTGTGTTTTGTTGTTGTTGTGTGTTTGTGTTGTTTGTGTTTGTGATGTGTTTTGTTGTGTTTGTGTGTTTTGTGTTGTGTGTTTGTTGTTTGTTGTTTTGTGTTGTTGTTTGTGATGTGTGTGTGTTTTGTTTGATTTTTGTTGTGTTGTTTGTGTGTTGTGATGTGTTTGTTGTGTTGTTGTGTTTTTTGTTTTGTGTGTGTTGTGTTGTGTGTTTTGTTTTTTTGTTGGTGTTTGATTTGTGTGGTTTTGTTTGTTTTGTGTTGTGTGGTTTGTTTGTGTTGTGTGTTTTGTTTGTTTGTTGTGTTGGTGTTTTTGTTGTTTGTTTTTGTGTTTTGTTTTGTGTTTTTGTGTTTTTTTTGTTTGTGTGTTTTTGTTGTGTTTTTTTGTGTTGTGTGTTGTTTTTGTTGTGTTTTTTGTTTTTGTGTTGTTGTGTTTGTTGTGTGTTTGTTTTGTTGTTTGTGTGTGTTGTGTGTTTTGTTTTGTTTGTGTTTGATTTGTTGTGTGTGTTTTGTTGTTTTTGTTGTTTTGTTGGTTGTGAATTGTTTGTTGTTTTGTGTTGTTTTGTGTGGTTTGTGTGTGTGTTGTGTGTGTTTGTTTGTGTTTTGTTGTGTTTGGTTGGTTGATTTTGTGTGTTTGTTTTCCCATTTTGTTTTTTGTGTGTGTTGTTGTGTTTTGTGTGTTTTGTTTTGTTGTTGTTGTGTTTTTTTTTGTGTTGTTTTTGTTTGTGTGTGTTTTTGTGTTGTGTGTTTTTTGTGTTGTTGTTGTTGTGTGTTTTGTGTGTTGTTGTTTTGTTGTTGTGTGTGTGTGTGTTTGTGTTGTGTTTGTGTGTTGTGTTTGTGTTTGTTGTTTTGTTGTTGTTTGATTGTTGTGTTTGTGTGATGTGTGTGTGTTGTGTTTTTGTTGTTGTGTTGTGTTGATTTTTGTTTGATGTTTTTTGTGTTGTTTTGTGTTGTTGTGTGTTTGTTGTGTGTGTGTGGTGTTTGTTGTGTTGTGATGTTTTGTTGTTGTGTTGTTGTGTGTTGTGTTGATGTTTGTGTTTGTGTGTTGTTTGTTTTTTGTTTGTTGTTGTGTGTTTTTTTGTTGTGTGTTTGTGTGTTGTGTGTTGTTGTTTTGTTGTGTGTGTGTTTGTGTTGTTGTTGTTGTTGTTGTTTTGTTGTTGTGAATGTTTGTGTGTGATTGTGTGTTGTTGTGTTTTTTGTTGTGTTTGTTTGTTTTGTTTTTGTGTTGTGTGTTGTGTGTTTGTGTTGTGTGTGTTTTGTGTTTTGTGTTTTGTTTTTGTTGTTTGTGTTGTTTGTTTTTGTTGTGTTGTGTTTTTGTGTTTTGTTTTTTGTTGTTGTGTGTTGTGTGTTTGTGTTTTTGTTTTGTTGTTGTTTGTTTGTTGTTTTGTGTGTTGTTTTTTGTTGATGTTTTGTTTTGTGTGATTTTGTTTTGTGTGTTGTGTTGTTGTTTGTGATTGTGTTGTTGTTGTGTGTTGTTTGTTGTTGTTGTTGTTGTGTTGTGTGTTGTGTTGTGTTGTGTGTTTTGTTTGTTGTTTGTTTGTTGTTTTGGTTGTGTTTTTGTTGTGTTTTGTTTTTGTTGTTGTGTGTTTTTTGTTGTTGTGTTTGGTGTTGTGTTTGTTTGTTTTTGTTTTTTGTGTGTTGTTTGTTGTTTGTGTTTGATTTTTGTTGTTTGTTGTGTGTGTTGTGTTTTGTTTTTTTGTTGTTGTTGTGTTTTTGTGTTGTGATGTGTTTGTTGTTTTGTGTTTGTTGTTGTTGTTGTTTGTGTGTTGTTTGTTTTGTTTTTGTTGATTTGTGTGTGTGTTTGTGTGTTTTTGTTTTGTGTTTGTTTTGTTTGTGTTGTGTGATGTTTGTTGTTGTGTTGTTGTGTTTGTGTTTGTGTTTGTTTTGTGTTTGTGTTGTTGTTTTTTTGTTTTTGTGTGTGTTTTTGTTTGTGTGTGTGTTTTTGTTGTTTGTTTTGTGTTGTTGTGTGTGTTGTTTGTTGTTGTTGTGTGTGTGTTTTGTTGGTGTGTGTGTTTTGTTTGTTGTTTGTGTTTTTGTTTGTGTTGTGTTGTTTTTTGTGTTTGTTGTTTTTTTTTGTGTGTTGTGTGTTGTTGTTTGTTTTGTTTTGTTTGTGTGTTGTGTTGTTGGTTGTTGTGTGTTGTTGTGTGTTTTGTTTTTGTTGTGTGTTTTGTTGTGATGTTTGTTTGTGTGTTTTTTGTGTTTGTGTTTTTGTGTTTTTGTTTGTTGTTGTTTGTTTGTGTGTTGTTGTTGTTGTGTTGTTTTTGTGTTTGTTGTGTTGTGTTGTGTGTGTTGTTGTGTGTTGTTGTTGTTGTTGTGTTGTGTGTTTTTGTGTTTGTTGTTGTTTGTGTTTTTTGTTTTGTGTGTTTTGTTTTTGTTGTTTTGTGTTGTGTTTGTGTTTTTGTGTTTGTGTTTTTGTTGTTGTGTGTGTGATGTTTGTGTTTGTGTGTTGTGTTGTTTGTGTTTGTTTTGTGTGTTGTTGTTTTGTGTTTGTGTGTTTTTGTGTTGTGTTGTTTTGTTGTTTGTTGTGTGTTTTTGATTTTGTTGTGTTTTGTTTGTGTTTGTGTGTGTTTGTTGTTTTGTTTTTGTTTGTTTGTTGTTGTTGTGTTGTGTTGTTTGTTGGTTGTTGTGTGTTTGTGTGTGTGTTTTTTTTTTGTGTTGTTGTGTTTGTTTTTGTTTGTTGTTGTGTGTGTTTGTGTTTTGTTTGTTGTTGTTTTTGTTTTGTGTTTTGTTGTTGTTTTGTGTGTGTTGTGTTTTGTTTTGTTGTTTTTTGTTTGTTTTTTGTGTGTGTTTTGTGTTTTTTTGTTGTTTGTTTGTGTGTTGTGTTGTTTTGATGTTTGTTGTTGATTGTGTTTTTTGTTTGTGTTGTTTTTGTTTTTGTTTGTTTGTTTGTTTGTGTGTTTTTTGTGTTGTGTTTGTTGTTGTTTTGTGTTGTGTGTTTGTGTGTGTTGTGTTTTGTTGTGTTGTTTGTTGTGTTTTGTGTTTGTTTGTGTGTGTGTTGTGTGTTGTTGTGTGTTGTTTGTTGTTGTTTTGTGTTGTGTGTTTGTTGTGTTTTGTTTTGTTTTGTTTTTTTTTGTGTTTGTTTTTTGTTTGTGTTGTGTTTTTTGTGTTGTTTTGTTGTGTGTGTTTGTTTTGTGTTGTTTTGTTTTTTTGTTTTTGTTTTGTGTGTGTTGTTTGTGTTTGTGTGTTGTGTGATGTTTTTGTTTGAATGTTTGTGTTTTGTTGTGTGTTGTTTGTTTGTGTTTTGTTGTGTTGTTTTGTGTGTTTTTGTTTTTGTTTGTGTTGTTGTGTTTTGTTTGTTGTTTGTTGTGTGTGTGTGTTGTTTTGTTTTGTTTGTGGTGTGATTGTGTGTTGTTGGATTGGTGTGTTGTTGTTTTTTTGTGTTGTGTGGTTGTTTTGTTTGTTGTTTGTGTTTTTGTGTGTGTGTGGTTTGTGTGTTGTTTGTGTGTTGTTTTTGTGTTTGTGTGTTTTGTTTTGTTTGTTTTTGATGTGTGTGTGTTTTTTGTGTGTTTGTTTGTTGTTGTGTTTGTGTGTTGTGTGTTGTTTTGTTGTTTTTGTTGTTTTGTGTGTTGTGTTGTGTTTGTTGTTTTTTTGTTTGTTTTTGTGTTTGTTGTGTTTTTTTTTTTGTTGTGTTTTGTTTTGTTTTTGTTGTGTTGTTTTTTGTTTGTGTTGTTGTTTGTGTTGTGTGTTGTGTTGTTTGGTGTGTTTGTTTGTTGTGTGTTTTTTGTTTTGTGTGTTTGTGTGTTTTTGTGTGTTGGTTTGTGTTTTTTTGTGTTTGTTGTGTTTTGTTGTGTGTTGTTTGTTTGTGTGTTTTGTGTGTTTGTTGTTGTTTGTTTGTTGTGTTTTGTGTGTTTGTGTGTTTGTTTTGTTGTGTGTTTGTGTGTGTGTGTTGTTTGTGTTGTGTGTGTTTTTTTTGTGTGTTGTTTTGTTTGTTTTTTGTTTTTGTTGTGTGTGTTTTTGTGTGTTGTTTTGTTGTGTGTGTTTTTTGTGTTGTGTTTGTTTTTGTGTTTTGTGTTGTGTTTGTTGTTTGTTTGTGTTTGTGTTTGTTGTGTTGTGTGTTTTTTGTTTTGGTGTGTTTTGTTGTTGTTGTTGTGTTGTGTGATGTTTGTTGTTTTGTTTTTTTTTTTGTGTTTGTGGTTGTTTGGTTTTTGTTTTGTTTGTTGTTTTGTTGTTTGTTTGTTGTGTTGTGTTGTTTTGTGTTTGGTTTTTTGTGTGTGTGTTTTGTGTTTTTTTTGTTGTGTGTTGTGTTTTTTGTTGTTTTGTTTGTTTGTTTGTTGTGTGTGTTTTGTTTGTTTTTGTTTTGTTTGTTTTTGTTTTTTTTGTGTTTGATTGTGTTTGTGTTGTGTTTGTTGTTTGTGTGTTGTGTTTTGTGTTTGTTTTGTGTTTTGTTTGTTGTTTGTTTTGGTTTTGTGTTTTTGTGTGTTGTTTTGTTTTTTTGTTTTTGTGTGTTGTTGTTTTGTGTGTGTTTGTTTTGTGTGTTTGTGTTGTTGTTGTGTGTTGTTGTTTTGTGTGTTGTGTTTGTGTGTTTGATTGTGTTGTGTTTTGTTTGTGTTGTTTGTTTGTTGTTTGTTGTTTGTTTGTTTTTTTTGTGTGTGTGTTGTTGTTTTGTGTTTTGTTGTTGTGTGTGTGTTTTTTTTGTGTTTTTTGTGTTTGTGTTTGTTGTTTTGTTGTTGTGTTGTTTGTTGTGTTTTTGTTTTGTTTTGTGTTTTTGTTGTTTTGTGTTGTTGTGTTTGTGTGTGTTGTGTTGTTGTTGTTGTTTGTTTGTTGTGTTTTTTTGTTGTTGTTTGTGTTGTTGTGTGTGTTTTGTTTGTGTTGTGTGTTGTGTTGTGTGTGTTGTGTTTTTTGTTGTGTTGTTGTTGTGTGTTTTTTGTTTGTTGTTTGTGTGTTGTGTGTTGTTTTGTGGTTTTGTGTGTGTTGTTGTTTTGTGTGTTTTGTGTGTGTGTGTTGTGTTGTTGTTTGTTGTTGTTGTGTTGTTGTTTGTTTGTTGTTGTTTTTTTGTGTGTTTGTGTTTGTTTGTTGTTTTTTTTGTTTGTTTGTTTTGTGTTTGTTTTGTTTGTGTTTGTTGTTTTTTTGTGTTTTTTTGTTGTGTTGTGTTGTTTTGTGTTTGTTTGTGTTGTTTTTTTTTTTGTTGGTTGTTGTTGTTGTTGTGTGTTTTTGTGTTTTTTGTGTTTTGTTTGTTTTTGTTGTGTTTTGTTTTGTTTTTTTGTTTGTTTTTTGTTGTTGTTGTTGTTGTTTTTGTGTGTGTTTGTTGTTTGTTGTTTTTGTTTTTTGTTTTGTTGTTTTTGTTGTGTGTTGTTGTGTTGTTTGTTGTGTTTTGTGTTGTGTTGTTTTGTTTTGTTGTTGTGTTGTGTTGTTTGTTTTGTTGTTGTGTTTTTGTTGTTGTTTTGTTTTGTTTTTTGTTTTGTTGTGTGTTGTTTGTTGTGTTTGTGTTGTTTGTTTTTGTGTTTTTTTTTGTGTTTTTTTGTGTTGTTGTGTTGTTTTGTTGTTTTTTTTTTGTTTTGTTTTTGTGTTTTGTTTTGTGTGTGTTGTTTTTTTTGTGTTGTTTTTGTTTTGTGTGTGTTGTGTTGTGTTTTGTGTGTTGTGTGTTGTTGTTTGTGTTTGTGTGTGTTGTTGTTGTGTTTTTGTGTTTGTGTTTGTGTTGTGTTGTTGTTGTGTGTTGTTTTTTTGTTGTGTTGTTTTTTTTTTGTTGTTTTGTGTTTTTTTGTGTGTGTTGTGTGTTTGTGTGTTGTGTTTGTTGTGTGTTGTTGTTGTGTTTGTTGTTTTGTGTTTTTTTGTTGTTGTTGGTTGTTGTTGTTTGTTGTTGTTGTTTTTGTGTTTGTTTGTGTTTGTTTGTGGTTTTTGTGTTTTTTGTTTTTTTGTGTTGTGGTGTGTTGTGTGTTTGTGTTGTTGTTTTGTTTTGTGATTGTGTGTTGTGTTGTGTGTTGTGTTGTTTGTGTTTTTTGTTTTTGTTTGTTTGTTGTGTGTGTGTTGTGTTGTTGTTTGTTGTTTGTTGTTGTTGTTTGTTTTTTGTTGTGTGTTTGTTGTTTGTGTTTTTTGTTGTGTTGTGATTTTTGTGTTTTTGTGTGTGTTGTGATGTTGTTGTGTTGTTTTTGTTTGTTTTTTTTTGTTTGTGTGTTGTTGTGTTTGTTTGGTTTGTTGTTTTGTTGTTGTTTTTGTTGTTTGTTGTTGTTTGTTGTGTGTGTTGTTTGTTTGTTGTTTGTGTTTTGTGTGTTGTGTTTTTGTGTGTTTTGTTGTGTGTTTGTTGTGTTGTTGTTTGTTTTTGTGTTGTTGTGTTGTTTTGTTTTGTTGTTTGTGTTGTGTTTTGTGTGTGTTGTGTGTTGTTGTGTTGTTGTGTTTTGTTGTGTGTTTTTGTGTTGTTGTGATGTGTTGTTTTGTTTGTGTGTTTTGTGTGTGTTTTTTGTGTTTTTGTGTGTGTGTTGTGTGTTGTTGAGTTTTGTTTTGTGTTGTTGTTGTTTTTTTTTGTTTTGTTTTGTGTGTGTGTGTTTGTGTGTTTTTTGTGTGTTTTTTGTGTGTTGTGTGTTTTTTTTTGTGTTGTTTTGTTGTTGTTTTTGTGTTTGTTGTTGCAGTTGTTTTCTCTGTGTGTTTTGTTTGTGTATTTCCTATGCAGTTGTTTTCGTTTTTTATTTTGTTTGTGTATTTTCTATGCAGTTGTTTTGTGATGTTGTTTTTTAGTGTTTGTTGTGTTTTGTTGTGTTGTGTTTGGTTTTTGTGTGTTGTTTGTGTTTTGTGTTGTGTGTGTTTTGTTGTGTTGTTGTTTGTGTTTGTGTTGTGTTTTTGTGTTGTGTGTTTTTGTTGTGTTTTGTGTGTGTGTTGTTTGTTTTTTTTGTGTGTGAATTGTTTGTTGTTTGTTTGTTGTGTTGTTTGTTGATGTTTGTTTTTTGTTTGTTGTTTTGTTGTTTGTGTGTGTGTTGTTTTTTGTGTGTGTTGTTTGTTTTTTGGATGTTTTGTGTTGTTGTGTGTGTGTGTGTTTTTGTGTGTGTTTTTTTGTGTTGTTTTTTTTGTTTGTGTTGTGTTTTTGTTTGTGTTGTTTGTGTTTTGTGTTGTGTTGTTTGTTTGATGTTTGTTGTTGTGTGTGTGTTTTGTTTTGTTGTTGTTGTTTTGTGTTTGTTTGTTTTTGTGTGTGTGTTTTTTTGTGTTGTGTTTGTGTTTTGTGGTGTTTTTTGTGTTTTTGTTTTTGTTGTGTTGTTTTGTTGTGTTTGTTTTGTTGTTTTGTGTTGTGTTTTGTGATTTTGTGATTTGTTGTGTGTTTGTGTTTTTTGTTGTTGTGTGTGTTGTTTGTTTGTTTTGTTTTTTGTTGTGTTGTGTGTTGTTGTGTTTTTGTGTTGTTGTTGTTTTGTGTGTGTTGTTGTTGTTGTGTGTGTTTTGTGTTTGTGTTGTTGTGTTTGTTTTTTTTTGTTTTGTTGTTGTGTGTTTGTGTTTGTTTTGTTTGTGTGTGTTTTGTGTGTTTTGTGTGTTGTTGTTGTGTTGTTTTGTGTTTTGTGTTGTGTGTTGTGTTGTTTGTTGTGTTTGTTGTTTGTTGTGTTTTTGTTTGTGTTGTGTTGTTGTTTGTTGTGTGTGTTTTGTGTGTGTTTGTGTTTTGTTGTGTGTGATTGTGTTTGTTGTTTGTTGTGTTGTGTGTGTGTGTTTTGTTTTGTGTGTTTTTTTTTTGTTGTGTTTGTTTGTTGATGTGGTTTTGTTGTTGTGATTTGTTGTGTTGTTTGTGTTTGTTTGTTGGTGTGTGTTTTTTTTGCAGTTGTTTTTTTGTTTTTTTTTTTTTTTTTTGTTTTTTTTTTTTTTTTTTTTTTTTTTTTTTTTTTTTTTTTTTTTTTTTTTGTGTTTTTGTTTTTTTTTTTTTTTTGTGATTGTGTTTTTTTGTTTTGTTTTTTGTTTTTTTTGTGTGTGTTTTTTTGTTGTGTGTTTGTGTTGTTTTTTTGTTTTGTGTTGTGTGTTTTGTGTGTTGTGTGTGTTGTGTTGTGTGTTTTTTGTTGTTTGTTGTGATGTGTTGTGTGTGTTGTTGTGTGTGTTTTGTTGTTTTGTGTGTTGTGTTGTTTTTTGTTTTTGGTTGTGTTTGTGGTGTTTGTTGTTTTTTGTTTGTGTTGTGTGTTTTTTGTGTTGTTGTTGTGTTTTGTTGTTGTGTTTTGTGTGTT
>NC_054534.1:105997931-106012931 GCF_017654505.1 Polyodon spathula | reverse complement strand
GCAGCATTTCCAGAAAATCACAGAAACTATTTAATTATACAAACATATGGTACACACCCTTTATGCAAAGTGCTGTTGCTGCACCTTATTCAGCTGATGCTAATGTAGAATACACCTCTTCTTTTCCAAGTGCAAAAGAAAACGGGTCCGGTTCAGCAGAGAGGACAAAGGCATCATCATGGCAGAGGAAGTGGAGAGATGGCACAAGCTCTATGGTGTGTTGAGCCTTTCTCTCGCTCGAGGTGCCAAGGCCCATATGTGGCAAGACATAGCAAAATGGGTCTTGGCATCCTCAAGTGGTGTCAGAGATGGTGAGGACATCCACAAAAAATTGACTTAAGTCAAATAGAGCATAAGAACCAAAGTGGCTGCCCAGCGACGTACACCGCACAGACTGGCGGGGGAGTTAACAGCACACTGGAACTCACCCCCCAGGAACAACATTTGCTGTCCCTGATGGGCCACGAATGTGTGGGGGATGTCGATGCTCCTGATGCTGGCTTTGGTAAGTATATAGAGGTGATTAGCAAATGTACTCATCACAACATGAGGCTTTGATTTCAGTCTACATGCACACACACATGCATACATACAGCTTATGTTCTGGGGAGTAACTGTTCACAAGTCTGCTGAGTGAAATGTGCATGCATTCTGTACACATCAAAGCTGTGAATTACAACATTAATAAATACTAGCCCGCCCTTTTACCTGTCTTTTAAAGGAGATATGAAACTAACATGTTTGAAAAAATATATATTTTCAACACAAATGTAGTTTAACTCACAGAACATTAACATTAAACTGTCACATAGGGCCAGAGCCACCTGTGGAGGAAAGTTCCGGCACCCTGCCAAAGACCAAGGAGTCTGGCACTGTGGACTCAGACACCATCAGCAACAAGGGCAGCCATGAACACCAACAAGAGCCCACAGTGCTGTCCACGGCCGCCTCCACTGCCTCCACTTCCAGATGCAGGAGACAACCCGGCCCCATCCTGGCATGCACCCTGGTGAAACGGGAGCATCCCTCCAAAAATATTTAGCAGAAAATAATATTGCAGTTTAATAAATGTTCTTTAATAAATGTTCTCCTGGGAATAGGCTTCCACATCCTCCTCACCCTCAGACCCATCACCTCCTGCTCCCTCATCACTGGGATCATGCCGTTCCTCAGCAACTGGCTGTTCTGGTTGCTGGGGAATGTTGGCCTCTTGTGGCAGCATTACATCATGGGATAATGCAATGTTATGAAGTACACAACATGAAATGATGATGCGAGCACACTTTGAAGGCTTGTATTGTAGGGCTCCCCCTGTTCTATCGGTAGTATTTCAATATAACTGATGACTGGCTTATAATAACACAGATAATAATAATAATAATAATAATAATAAAAAAAAATGCACGTAACCCTTTGCAGTCCATTTATTCAATTCCTGTCAGGTGCGTCAGGTCCAATTTATTTTCACACGCACTGTTTATTTTACACACGCTGTTTAAAATATTTTTTTCAGAGTAAAACAGGTTTAAAAGGCATTGAATCGCATAAGGACACTCAGTACTGTATCTCCAGCGAAGCCCCATCCCTTGTTCAAGGTATTATTCACATCGCTCTTTATAGACGTGCATACTGATAAATCCTCTCCTGCTAATCACTCGTTTTACCACCAAACTCCTCATTATTTTATTACTATAACGCTCAAAAAGCTCTGCAAATGTCTATGATGTTCGTTGAACGCTGGATGCGGAAGCAGAAGCTATCTCCTTTGTTTATGTCCATGTTATGAGATATGCCTTTTTTTCCCTTTTCATTTCTGGAACTGAGGATAGGTCTATCTGAAGTAGATAAAGATTGATAGGTTTTATCAGCTTTTTCTGGAGAAAAAAAAATAACTAGAGACCTGTGCTTTACGTCTTTTTGATTATGTCGGACAGGGTTTGACATCGGACTGGAAAGGGAAAATTCTGATGTAGGACCAGGTCCGACATAGGACCGCAAAGGGTTCAAATATTTAAGAAGTTAATAAAAAGGATCAATGAAGGAATTTGTAAAGAAACACAGTTGATATTGCAGTATGTTTTATATATAAATGTATAATAATAAAATAATTTTGTTGAAAATATTAGTTCAACTATACTACTGTTGTCCAGCTGTAAGAGCGGCCTTCAAATCAGACTACTACTACTACTACTGGTACCACGAAAAAAAAATAAAAAAAAATACTAGGAGTATCAACTGTACAATTACTACTAATATATGATGACAATAAAACTGTTGGACTTATAGGGATGTTCAATAACTTTGATCTATAGATCCAACCTTTATTTTACAAGAGTTGCTGGAGGTCAGGGTGGTAACCTTTTATCAAAACAAGACCTGTTTTGTAATGGGACAGCCCATCTCTAGTGTGTCCAATAGGAATGTGTGTGCAGGATCCTGTATTTATTTCTAGTCTTTTGGATCATTTCCAAGTCGCGTCTGGTGTGCATTGACATTCAGCGACTTCATTCGCTTGCTTCGCTACCATCCAGTGTGGATGCAGCTTTATTGTACAGTCACCATATCTTGCAGCAGTCCAGCTTTGTAGGTACATCACCATCTTAACTCTCTCCTTCCCAAACCAAATCAGGAAAAGGAAATAATGTCTTGCATATGTAATGCAGTGAACAAATAACAGCTCTACTAGAGTGATTCTCATGTATAAAATATACAAATAGCAACAAAATAAATGTGGTTCATCTATTAAACATCAACACAGCTTCTATGTATTGCTAAGACATGACATTAAAGCAGCTGCTATACATATCTTCACTGTGGGGGTTAGAGACGTCTTTGTTACTATATTGCATGAAAAAAATAACATAACAAAATACATAGAGACAGCAGAACTAAACAGTATGAAATGAATAAATAGAACAGTGGTCATTGCTTACATACAAATATACAAAATGTCATGGGTGACCCTACAACCCTTCCTTCCTTGTACAAGGTGTGAGAACCTTTTTGAGTGAAAGGTGTATGCGGCAGAGATGCATGCCTCTTTGATAGAATCAGCTTAATTTCTTTGAAGTTTCCCCACTGATGGGAATGAGAATGTAAAGATGGGTGCCCCACTAACAAGGTTTAAGTTTTTTGCAGATATCAGGCTTTAAAAGACTGTCACTCACATCTGCGATGTGCGGAAATGCATAAGGGATCCTGTAGTGACTTTGACAGACTCATGATAGCAGAACCTGGCACAAGACTCACTCCTGCTGGAAGCAGGACGATGTTTGGAATACAAATTTAGAGACTGCAACAATCTTAAAATATTGTAATAACTGTACTGTGTTTTAAAGACTATAAATCTAGCAGAAGTGCTATTGCAGCAAATTATGAGAGATAACAAGTTTATTAAACACACACTGAAAAATATGCTTTTACTGGTAAGAAGGAAATATATTTAGACTGGAATAATTAAACAGAGCTGGTGTTTTATATGTTTTTTAAAAACATCTCTCTATATATAATTTTATCTTTATAAGTAACAAGGACTTTATAGAACCGCAAAATATTTTATCAGTTTGAAGATTACCTCACAAAGTTTAGAGATTAGAAAGGTAGAAAATTAAATCCAATTAATTTTAAGTAGCTGAGACTTTTAAAATATCTTATTCATTTAAAGAGAAGAGCTGCCAAAAGAGACCAGATGTTTAGATTTAATTAAGTCTTCTGACGCACAAAGCACAGGAACAGTTTTATAAAAGCTGAGGCAAGCCTCCAATAAAGCATCATTCAGCTTGATAACACTAGCTGTTTTGTCCATTCTCTGAAGATCTCAGAAAAGCTGGTTGTTGTTTGTTCATATTCACAAGACAGCTCTTGTCAATGCTTATGTTCTACACACTTCCATATATTGGGAGGTAAGCATAATCCTGAATTTATATCTCACTCTTATATTGATGTGCAGCTGTACGGATAGGAATTATATTTTAGCTTTAGAGAGTGACATATTAGATGCTTTAGGATTTTAGCGGTGGGCATTTATTAGCATTTTGCATGTCTAGCCCAAGGGCAAGATATGTATATAACCATAACTGTTTGAAGTATTAGGTTCCCTGCCATGGGCTAGGTAGTATGGACAGATTCCTGTGCTAACTTGTGTAGTAGAATTGTAGCTAATTCTGTCAGACTCTAAGATACATGTCCAATTCACCCCCATGTTGAAAAATGTACTTTGGCAGCTGATCTTTAAAGGTTCTATTGAACCTTTCAACCAGACCATCTGTTTGGGCATGGTATGGTGTTGTCCAGCTTTTCTTGATTCCAAGCAGACTGCAGAGTTCACATACAAAGTCAGATTCAACTGACGACCTTGGTCAGTGTGGCTAGCTTCTGAAATACCATGCTGAAGGATGTATTCCTCAAAGAGACACTTTGCTATGGTAGTGGCACACTGATCAGGAAGTGCATATAGGTTAATGTAGTTTGTAAAATAATCCATTACCACTAAAAAATAGCGGTATCCCTTTGAAGAGGGTGGAAGTTCTATGATGTCTGCAGCTACTTTCTCAAATGAGCGAATAACAATTTGTTGCAATGGGGCACATCTATGAGGTACAGGGGATCTGTGGGACTGACACGCAAGGCACTGTAGACAAAAACATTCAATGTCCTGATTCATAAATATCCAAAAACAAATAGTGGGCACGTTGCAGAGTCTTTTTAGTCCCCATGTGACCCACTGATTGGTGGCCATGTAGAAGTTCCAGCAATTTTTCCTTCATAGCCTCCGGAATCACCACTTGATAAGGGCCGGTATCAGCTTAAGGAAGGCACATTTACCTACATAACAAGCCATTGGGAATAGTACGTCATAGATACTGAAACCAGACCTTACGCAAAGCAGAAGTGGCATGCTTTAATTTTCTCCACAGTGGCTTCTAACAATCTTTTCCAACCACTGAATGACATCCCAGTAGTGGATCACTCCGCTACAGAGATGGAAGGTCGTATACAAGCCTTGGGAAAGCATTCACAAGACAGGGAACTGTAATTGTTTCTTCGGTGGGTTTGTGTCTTGTCCCTGTGTAAACAGGCCACTGACATTCTTATTCACTGCAAAGGATGGTGCTGTTTGTGAAATATGCTGAGGCATAGAAGAACACTGAATACTAACATCACAAGTGCTATTGGAAGTATTGGTAGAGGCGGTAGAATTGCCCAGTGATGTATCAAGAGGATACATGTGCTCATCTGGGATGTCAGAGGCTGTGGGCGCATGCAGTTCAGCACACATGTCTGTGTGTGGATGTCTGGATAGAGAATCTGCATTGGCATGACTGGATCCTTTTCTATGCTCCATAATCTAGTCATACATGTCCAGTTCTAGAGCCCATCATGCTCTATGGCCAGTTGGATCATTGTCTACTGGTATTTTGTGGGGACCGACAAGTGGGTTGTAGTCTGTAATGATTTTAAAGGAAGGCTAACCCAAGCAGTACTTGAGATTACACACTATCCACACAATGGCAAAGAGCTCCTTATTGTAAGTAGACCATCACTTTTCTGAGGGGGTCAAAGCATGGCTGACATGCAAGATGATCTTCTCCTTGTGATCCTGAATTTGAGCTAGCACAGCACCAGTGGCTTGGTTGGAGGCATCACAGTAAAGAAGGAAGGGACAGTTGAAATCTGGGAAGGCAACACAGGTGGTTCAGATAAGGTTGTTTTGAGATAGGCAAATGCATCAGCTGCTTCAGACAACCAGTGGAAGGTCACATCTTTCTGTGTTAGTCAGTGGAGTGGTACTGCAATTTTGTTGCAAAATTGCATATGAACCTCCTGTCCGTGTTGTGCAGGGAGGGTAGTGCTCAAGGGTTAGCGCTGATTCCGTGGGTGCAGCTCCAGGCTCTTAATCCTCCTCTGCATTACAAACAACATGTAAAACAAACAAACAGCACTCTGGCTCAATTGTACATCCAGCATAAGGGGCCATACTCACATAACTATGTCCCCTTAGTACTACCAAGCTCAACCCTGTAATCAGCCTGGCGCCCTGGTCTATAGATCGCTGCCAACAATTTTTCCTCTCATCAAAAAGACATCAAGTACAGGTCTCTAGTCATTTTTTCTCCAGTCAAAGCAGAGAAAAGCTTTCAGTGGCCGAGAGAGGCCGAGAGAAGCCGAAAAAAAAGAGGCGGATCTGAGAAATACACATAGTCCCTTCACTACAGACATAACAGAGACATAAACAAACAAGATAGCTGCTTCCACATCCAGCGCTCAAAGAATATCACAGACATTTGCCAAGCTTTTTAATATGTTAAAGTAATAAAACAATGACTTGAATAGCATTATTGAGAAGTTTGGTGATAAAACGAGTGATCAGGAGATGATTTATCAGTATGCATTACTATGAAGAGATATGTGATAAATACAGTGAACAAGGGGTTTGGCTTGTCTGGAGATGCAGTACTGAGTGTCCTGCTGATATGCAGTGCCTTTTAAACCTGTTTCACTATGAATAAAATTACTTTGAACCCTTTCAGACCAAAATTTATTTTCAATCATAAGAAAAATATTTAAAATCGTTTTTCCTAGTCTTATTGCAACTAGAAATGAGGCTCAAACTAAATTTTGATTTTAGCCAAAATCTTTTCTTGTTTTTTGTTGTTGTCCACTCCAATGGACATTGTGACTAAACAGCAGGCAAATCAGAAATACTTCAATGTCAGGGATATGTCTACACATATTTCTTACATCTTGAAAAAACACTCAAAATAATGCTATTAGGTCAAGAATTTTTACTTGTGGGGAGCAGCCTTGCAACAATTTCTATGTGGCACAAAACAAAGGTGCACTTTGCATTTATCACAGAAGACATGGATTTGCCAGTGCACAATGGCTGCTTGCACCTTGTAGCTTCTTTATTGTCATCAAAGTTTGACACGTGGTCAAGGTTGTCCTTATGAACTTCAGGTAGGGGCCTTCTCTCAATGGTTCCTTGTTTCAGTGATGGCTCTTTGAGTGGAGTTAGTGTGGATGGGATGCTTGGCTGCCCTCTTTTCTTCAGAGCCTGTGGCTTTCCCAGTCACACAAGACACTCTGCCACATTCATCATGAAGTGCAGAAGGTCCAACACTTCTTTGTTGGGGATGCCAGAGTGTTGTGATCTCTTCTGTACTCCAGCCAGCTGTTTACCACTGCCACATCAACGCCATGAGTGAACACACATAGCGTCCATTTCCAGGACTTGACTTCTGTGCAGTAGAGGCTGATAAGCTGGTCCAGTTTGTCAAACCCACCCATGGCCTCATTACACATCTTTGAGATTGGTTTATCTTCATGTATCTTTTCTATTTCTTGTTCCACCTCTCAACCTCAACCTAAAACCTTTAAAGTTATTGGGCACCTCTCATATGTTTTAACTGTTTTACTAAATTAGATTGACTCATGCCTTACATTTACAACTCTACACTCACCAACTGTATGAAGTCTGGTTTTATCTTCACCTTGTCATCACTATTCAAACTATCTATTTCTCTCCTAATTTCCTCTTGCCAGAAGTTCCAGGATATCTAAAGCTGTATATCCTAAATGTGAAATATTTTTGAACAAATATTAACTTACTGTATTGTGCTAATACACTGTTTTGAATGTGATAACAGTTTTTAATAATACGCATAGATTTACTTAGATTTCATCTCTTTGGACCAAACCTCCATTGTAATGGACAACGATTTCTAGGAAAATCTTGTGTAAAAACTTATTTTGGAACTTAGCATATAACACTTGAACTAACAAATATCATGTTTAAGTATCATGTTAAATCAAGCAAATGAAAAAATAAATGTCTAGATATACATATAAAACCGTTAAAGGTCTTCCTTACTCTGGTGGCTAAGGCACTGTGCAGGTCAGTGTGGTGTTACTTGTTCAAATGTCAACTAGTAAGGCAATACTGCCTTCTGATTGGTCCTTTAGCGTCCTTCAGAGTCCACTAATCACCAATCAGAAGCCAGTGATGAAATATGCTATAAAAAAAACTCAAACATGTGATGTATTTTGTAATGGACACCAGGTCTGAAAGAGAACAGCGTGTGTAAAATAAACAGCGCTTGTGAAAAGAAATTGGACCTGGCACACCTGACAAGCGCTGAATAAATGGACCGCAAAGGGTTAATATAGAGCATAACACATTATTTTAAAATAAATAGTATCCAAGCATGCATAGAGTGCATGGTGGGATATTATTGTGCACGAATGTATTAATTTCCACGCTCTGTAACCAAACTATTTTAATCGTGTGTATGCATTAAGCCTGACTAAACATGAAACGGTACTTCAGTGTGGATGTTTTGAACTGGATTAATTAAAACATTTTTCAGTATGGTTCTTCAGATCGGTTATGTGTTGTGGACAGGGACAAAGTCATGGATGCCGATACAATTTTTTGTGAGAAAACTTTGGTGCAGCGGGTTGCGGGGTCGGGTCGGGTCATGTAGTAGCGTGTCCGGGTTGGAAGTGGGCTGTAAAAACAAGTCCCCTGCAGGACTCAGAGTCTTTATAAGCAATAATTGACACCAATCTTGATTATTTTCTCAAAATAAATATTTATTAATTCCATTATTATCAGAAATAAGGAAAAAATGTACCTGATAACTTTAGTTCATGAGTAGTCTGCTTATATCCAGTTGTTTCATGATATAAATAATGAAATCAATTAGTACTTCACAATATTAGGTCAAAAAAAGTCTGTAGTTCAAAAGTGATAGGTATCCTGCACTAAATATATATATATATATATATATATATATATATATATATATATATCTATTATATATATATATATATATATATTAGGATACATATATTGCTTAACAGTGAATGTGTCCAAATCAACGGGGGAAATTTGCCCTCCTGGGTCCATACACTCTTTACCTTCAAAAAAACAACCGAACGTACGTGAAAAATATTTGTTTTATTTGTTTGGTGTTTTATTTTAATGGATCGAGTATGCTCGTGAAAATGATATGACTTGTCCTTGGAGACTTGATATTTATCCTGGTCGAGTCGACAAATGACAAATGTTTTTGTATTTTATCGAACAGTGTGTCAATGCAAAAAAAAAAAAAAATAGAGGCCAAACTTTCGTGGTAGTTGACCACAGGGAGGTGTGTTGTCGTCGGGCGCTCGTGTGACAGACGGAAAGAATTTATGGGACGACACCGGGCTACCACGTCTGAGGACCGTCAAAGCAATGAGCAGTGGCCGATGTCTGTGCAGACTCCTGGCATCCAGGTCTAGCGCAGGGAGGTCTAGGTAAGGGGCAAGGTACCACCTGCAGTACATCCGAACTGTATCGTAGGGGTGGTGGGGGGGGCTGTGGTGGAGGTGGGCTCTTCACCTCCTCCCCCTTGTTTATTGCTTCTACCTCAGGCACTGGAGAAGGCAGGGCTTCTCCCTCAAGCGCTGAAGACAGCAAGGCTTCTCCCTCAGGCACTGGATACAGCAGGGTTTCTCCCTTAGGCGCTGGAGACAGCGGGGCTTTTCTGCTTGCTCCCATTTCTGGAGCAGCAGCTCCTGCTCGGTCGGCTCCCTGTTCCTGCCTCCACTTCTTATTCTGCTCCACTTGAGCAGCGGTGTTCATATTGATCTTGGCAATCAATTCCTCTAAACTTTCCATTTCACCTGGTCGTAGGGGCGCCCGCACCTGCTGTCACCATATGTAACACGACTGCACCTCACCATGGTTTGTTGCCCCTTTAAAAGCAGCACCCAGGATACAGAAATGGAAGTTTTTTTTAGGGTTCGCGTGCACTTTTTAATAAACAAAATAAACCAAAGAAAATAAACACCTTGCTCTTACGAGCACTAACTACACATGAACAGGAACCTAAACTATAAACAGGACAGCTAAGCTGTTTACCTGTTAACCGCAAAAACAAAACACAACCGGCACAGTGTGTCATGGAAAAACACAGGGACGGCGCAATGTTCCCGGGCCGTGTGATGGCATAATGACATTACTTAGAATTGCGGCGCCCTCGAAGCTTAATTGTGGAGTGAGTATATTCAGTCTGTTATCTAGGTGCGCCACCCTCAATAAAGAAACGTAAAGGTATTTTTTTCTACCCCTGCTCAAAAAATAAATAAAGAAACGCGCAACTCTGGCTATGTACATGTGACGCCCCTGAAGAGACTGCAGCCTCAATCCACCATGTAATACAAACCCAATGTACACACACCTTAGTAAGCACATTTTATTTTATGGTACAGTCCCGACAGACAACGGCAAGATGAACTACTTACAGCACAGCAGTCCTTCACGCTAAGCCCCTTTTTTTTTTTTGGCAGCAGAGTTCAGTGCCAACACAGCAGGGGATAAAACAAGGGCTGTCTGTTTACCTCATCCTCAGCTTGGATCAATCAACGCCCAGCCACCTGATATAAATGGAGGCCTCTGCTTCTCATTTGGAGGGGAGGTAGTTGAGGAAGCAGGTTGCTGCTTCTAAAATGCCTTAAATCATGTAATAAAATATTGCAGCATTTGTAAAGCATAGTATTATTAATAAAGACCGCCCTTGTATAATCGCCACCCTCGTTTAAGAGACCTCGTGGTAAGGAGAGATCTCTATAGAGATATTCAAACATACGCGTCTCAGTAAAGATTATTTAATAAAACCATCAAAGTCATCAGATTTACAGAATTCTTCCATGTCTTTCTTAACTTTACCTTACCATTTCTCTGAAGCAGGCTGTGAGTATTTTCTCTCTGCACTGCCAGCCCTTTAGACATTAAATGCCCCTCTCAGTGACATCACATGAAAAAAAAAATATTAGGAAGTGAACGTCAGTCCCTTCCCTAGCCAATGATATGTGTTTCAAGCCTGTAATGTAAAGTACGGTGGCCCTGTAAGTCATCAAAACAAAGCAAATATTTTTATAGTGTTTACACGATCGTGGTCCAAGAGGCCCACTTCAGTATGATTATGTTAAAGGGCTAGTAAGGTCCCCTTCAAAATTTCTCCCTTGGTCGGAATGGATACGTTTAGGAATACCAAAATCATAGAACCATTCTTTAGCGACTGTACTGGCTCGTTGGTCTGCTGTAGGTATAGCCTGAGTATATTTTGAAAATGTCAGTTAATACCCAAATTGTCTATCTTCTAGTCCATCGCTCCAGCACTCCAGAAATGTGAAATCAATGGACAGGATTTTCAGAGGCTTGGATTCCAACAGGTTTCCCATAAATGTCCTATCCTTGGGCTGAAGTGCTTTGGAGGTGGTACCAGTGCTTTGGAGATGGTACCAATGCTTGACATCACATTGCATAATATTGCCATCGTACCAGGTTAGCTGTTCTCTCTGATCGGCCAGGGTGTTCTCGGCGTGTGTTCATCTTCGCTGAGCCTAAATAATAATTGGCCATTACAAATTGGGAGAAAATATAAAATAATTGGTAATGACTAAATTAAAAAAAAAAAAAAAATTGCTACAGTTCCCTCTTTCTCTTGTATCCTGTCCCATTGTCGAACCAGTTTCAGAACTGCTGGGGACTCCTGCATACGCTTGGTATGACTAGGGATCTGACCTCTCTTCCAGTAGTGCAAAAATGAACTGATCACAGGATCTAATACTTGCAGGGACTGCAGATCAGCTTTGCGCTGAATGGGTAAAGCAGTTATGGCAGATTGAATCTCCAACTCCTTCACCACAGGAATATTTACAGCAGGTGCCACTTCTTCCATGGTCATCTTTACATCGTCACAAGGTTGCCGTGATAGCGCATCTGCATTCTCATTTGCTGTGCCTGGCCGGTACTTGATATTAAAAACCAAACACTGCCAACTGTGAAGGCAGGGCTGCTTGATGGCTCCTAACTTCAAGGTTTGAAGATGGCTGAGTGGGTTATTATAAGTGTGCACAATAAACTTGACTCCCATCAGGCACTTCTGGAACTTCTCTGTAATAACCCATTTTGGCCAAAAACAGTACCATGCTTCTTCTTATAGACTGAAAAAGTAAAGTGAGTGTGTCTGTGTGAGTGTGTGTGTGTGTGTGTGTGTGAGTGTGTGTGTGTGTCTGTGTGTGTTTGTGTGTGTGTGTGTGCGTGTGAATTAACGTTTGGGGGGGGTGTTTGTGGGGATGTTTGTGTGTGTGAGAGTGTGTGTGTGTGCGTGTGTGTGTGAGTTAGCACCCCCACACATGTGTGTGTGTTTGTGGTGTGTGTTTGTGTGTGTGTGTGTGTTTGTGTGTGTGTGTGTGTGTGTGTGAGTTAGCATGTGGGGGTGTTTGTGGGGGTGTTTGTGTGTGTGTGTGTGTGTGTGTGTGAGCGTGTGGGTGTGTGTTTGTGTGTGTGTGTGTGTGTGTGTGTGTGTCTGTGTGAGAGTGTGTGTATGTGTGTGCGTGTGAGTTAGCATGTGGGGGTGTTTGTGTGTGTGCGTGTGAGTTAGCGTGTGGGGGTATTTGTGGGGGTGTTTGTGTGTGCGTGTGTGTGTCTGTTATCTGTGTGCAAGTGTGTGTGTGTGTGTGTGCGTGTGTGTGTCTGTGTGAGAGTGTGTGTGTGCGTGTGCGTGTCTACTCGGAGAAAAGATCCTCGAGCAGGTTTGGAAGCATTTAAACTAGAAAAGAAGGGGGGAGAAATAAACAAAAAAACAGAAGGGAGACCGCATCAAAACAAGAACAACAACTCAGGTAAGACAACCATTAAATGTATTTATCTAAATGCTAGAAGTATCAGAAACAAAATTCTAGAACTTGAAGCTACTGCACTAACAGGTAACTATGATGTGATAGGTGTTACAGAAACGTGGTTATCTGAGAGTGATGGGGACGAATATAATATTTGTGGGTATACACTGTATAGGAAAGACAGGCAGGACAGAAGAGGAGGAGGGGTAGCGCTATACATAAGAAACAGTCTTGAAGCCCAGGTGTTAAACCTGGACAAAGAAAATAAAACCGAATCAATATGGGTCAGAATAACAGACAAAAATTCAAAAGGCATAATAATAGGAGCATGCTATAGACCGCCAGATTCAGACGGTGAGCACAATAATCTGTTATACAATGACATTAGAAATGTGTGTAGCAAAGGAGAAGCCATACTAATGGGGGATTTCAACTTCCCCCAAATAAAATGGGAAAACCCGGTGGGTAGCACGAAGGATGAAATAGAAATGGTGGAAATGACAAATGACTGCTTCCTAACACAATTTGTGAAGGCACCCACTAGAAGGGAGGCATGCCTTGATTTAGTCTTTTCAAATAATGAAGATAGAATAACTAAAACAGAGGTCAGAGAACCACTGGCAAACTCAGACCACAACATGGTCTCATTTGAAGTGTTTTTTAAATCCCCAAAAGTTTACAATTTTAGAAAAGCAAACTATGAAGGTATGAAACAGAGACTAACAGAAGTAGATTGGAGTAAAATAGAGAAAACACCCACAGAAGAAGGATGGTTGTTCTTCAAAAATGTAGTACTAGAGGCGCAAAACAATTATATCCCTAAAGTAGACAAATCTAAATGTAAAACTAAATTGCCAAAATGGTTTAATAGATCAATTAAAAAAAATATTCAGCGAAAAAAGACACTTTACAGAGCATTAAAAAAGGACCAAAAAGAAAGTACGCAGAAAGAGTACACAGAACTGCAAACGCAAGTCAAAAAGGAAGTTAGAAAGGCCAAGAGAGAAATAGAAATAAACATTGCTAAGGGAGCTAAAACCAATTCCAAAATGTTTTTCCAATATTACAACAGCAAGAGAACATTCAAAGAGGAGATTAAATGTTTAAGAGATACAAATGACAAAATCGTAGATGAAGAAAAAAAAATAGCAAATATATTAAATGATTACTTTTCACAAGTTTTTACAAAGGAAGATACTGACAACATGCCCCACATGTCATCCAGTTCCTATCCAGTTTTAAATAACTTTAGCATAACTGAGGCAGAAGTGTTAAAGGGATTAGGAGCTCTTAAAATAAACAAATCCCCTGGGCCGGATGAGATCCTCCCAGTAGTACTCAAAGAAATGAAAGAAGTAATTTACAAACCGCTAACCAAGATCATGCAGCAGTCTCTTGACACAGGGGTGGTACCGACAGACTGGAAAATTGCAAACATAATACCGATCCACAAAAAGGGAAACAAAACTGAACCAGTTAACTACAGACCAGTAAGCCTGACTTCTATTATATGCAAACTTATGGAAACTATAATAAGATCCAAAATGGTAAATTACCTATATGGTAACAGGGTCCTGGGAGACAGTCAACATTGTTTTAGGAAAGGGAGGTCGTGTCTAACTAACTTCTTAACTATCTTTTTGAGGATGCAACATCGATAATGGATAATTGCAAAGCATATGACATGGTTTATTTAGATTTCCAGAAAGCTTTTGACAAAGTCCCGCACAAAAGATTAATTCTCAAACTGAACGCCGTTGGGATTCAAGGAAACACATGTACATGGATTAGGGAGTGGTTAACATGTAGAAAACAGAAAGTACTGATTAGAGGAAAAACCTCAGAATGGAGTGTGGTAACCAGCGGTGTACCATAGGGATCAGTATTAGGTCCTCTGCC
Organism: Polyodon spathula; assembly: GCF_017654505.1. NCBI lineage: Eukaryota > Metazoa > Chordata > Actinopteri > Acipenseriformes > Polyodontidae > Polyodon > Polyodon spathula. The sequence continues at coordinate 105,998,357 of NC_054534.1, read as the reverse complement.
ATTCCTAATCTACATTAATGATTTAGATTCTGGTATAGTAAGCAAACTTGTTAAATTTGCAGACGACACAAAAGTAGGAGGAGTGGCAAACACTGTTGCAGCAGCAAAGGTCATTCAAAATGATCTAGACTAGATTCAGAACTGGGCAGACACATGGCAAATGACATTTAATAGAGAAAAGTGTAAGGTACTGCACGCAGGAAATAAAAATGTACATTATAAGTATCATATGGGAGATATTGAAATTGGAGAAGGAATCTATGAAAAAGACCTAGGAGTTTTTGTTGACTCAGAAATGTCTTCATCTAGACAATGTGGGGAAGCTATAAAAAAGGCTAACAAGATGCTCGGATACATTGTGAAAAGTGTTGAATTTAAATCAAGGCAAGTAATGTTAAAACTGTACAATGCACTAGTAAGTATCTT